>NW_016910121.1:63391-134424 GCF_001483705.2 Eufriesea mexicana
CCCGCGCGCGCTGGTGGGAAGACAGGAAAAGGGGGGGGGGGGGGGGTGGAAAAAAGAGGCGGACGAGGTGGAGGAGAAGGAAAAAGGTACACCATCGGAAAACCATTTCTCCCGGTAAAGACAATCGTCGAGTCGTTTCTCGGTTTTCACGGTTGATAAAACGCGAAACAAAATCGCTTACCCCACACCCCCGACGCCCACCCTCTGTGACACCGTACTAATCGCGGATGAACGCGCTCGCGCGCCGTACCCGCGCTTGATTAAAGGTTCGAGACGTCAGCGAGGACGGGGGCCCGCGGGGTCGGGGTGCAGGTCGTTTAAACGAAAAATCCGCGGACGTAACAAGTCGCGGCTTTTCGAGGAGGGTGTATCGGATAAGGACGTGTCGCGAGGCGATGATCCGTGCGCTGAAGTTCACAAAAGGATGGCGAACACGGGGGTGTCGGTTGGCGTAGTGGAAAGAAGAGGTGCAGAAGGAACCGAGAGACATGTCAGAGGGGTGAGAAAGCAGCGGGAGAGAGAAAGGGACGACGACATGGAGCGAGAAAGGGAGAGAAAAAAGTTGAAGCGGCGCTCGGATTTACGCGGCACGTTACCCTAATGAAAATCGCGGAGGATGAATTGTAGGAGGGGTGGAAAGGTGGCTGGTTGGAATACACAGGGGTGGAATTAGAATATCAGAGACACGTTCGCAGTCTGTACATACGTTACACCAATACTCCTCCTCGTCAGGCTCTGTACGTATATAATACTTGTCGGTAGTTGACAAACCCTCGACATCAATTTCTCTCTCTGTCTCTAATTCCCCCCGTCTCTCTCCCGTCCCGTTTTCCCTTCGCTCGCCCTTCACTCCGCCCTTCCTCTGTTCCCGCCATCTCTATCGCACCGTGTCCCGTCTCTCTCCCTTTCTACCTTTCCACCACCCTCTGTGTCTTTCTCCCTTTCACCCTGTCCCTCCGATCCTGCTCTCTCTCTCGCTCCCTCTCTTCGTTTACTTTGGAGATATCGATTACCGGCTCAACTCCCAACCCCCATCAACCCCTCTGTCACCTCCAACCCCCACCCCTTATCCACTCCCACTGGCACCCCAAGCCCCAACCACTCGGCCCAGCTTGCTGCTTGGTTGCTTGCACGGTGTCACATCGGTGTAGCAGTTTACAGAGATGGTACAGTTCGCGACAATTACGATCAAACGTACAGTTAACATCGGCGTACGATCTCGCGAGCCGGGGATGAGGGATTGCGATGGAAGTCGTGTCGCCTAACTGCTCCGCGCTTTCGGATCGATCATCGCACGCGGCACCACACGCTCCTCCGTGTCATTTTTCTTCCCTTTCTTCCGACTTCTTTTTTTCCACCGCTTTTTTTATTATTTTCGGCAAAGATCGTTAACAATTTCATTTATTTTTCTTTTCCCCCTTACCCCCGCCGAACGCTTGTCTCGGTTCTTCGTCTACTTACAGCGAACTAACCTGTAATATCGAGTCACACCTGTATGAAGAATTATAACTATATTTCGGTAGAGATATATATGATTAGGTTGAACTTTTAGGGGATGAATCTCGTAAGAGCAAGTTTTCTCAAAAATCATATGGTCCATTTATTTAAGGTGCGTTTGAAATCTTCTGTCGCGTGTATGCTATTTCTATATTAATTTTCCTTTCTTCTTCTTCTTATTCTTTCCTACATCCACTATTTCGATTAATCTTTATCGTTTTTCGTAGTCACCGTCGTGGAAGCCTAAGCCAAGCCACGATGACACTAGCCAATTATCAAAGGAGTCAAAATGACTGGTATCAAAGTACCCTAAGATCGAGTTTGTTGCCTCGTTATTGTAATTAATCTCAAACAAAAGGTACGTGTAACGACTTAGGCCACTTTCATAATTACCGACTCATGCTTTTATCATAATTTTATTCGCCAGTGTCGCTGTGTAGGACTCATATGTCTGACGATGGAAGAGAAGAGAAGAGAATAGAAGAGCGAGGACGATGGCGTTGATTCGGGGGATGAAGATCGCAGACGATGTTTCGAGACGCGTTTAAAATAATAGGGGTGGTATTTTTTCGTCGTTGGGGATAGGCGGGGGTAAAAATAAATCCAGGACCGAGGATCGTGGCAGGGTTGTTGACCCAACGGCCGGGAACGTACGTTTTCGTATAGCGGGAGGAAAGGGGTGAGACAGAGAGAGCGAGAGAGAGAGGAGAGTGCAGTTTACAGAACTGCATAACGGCCAGAGTAAGAGCACGTTCTCGAATATCGGTGAATTTATACACGCGAATAAAGCAGACGACCTGATTCCTTTTTCTTTTCGCCCGCCTACTCGTCTGCTGCCCCTTTACACAAGGGCCTCCTCGCTTTTCTCCCTCCGTGCATCCCCGGGGACTATCAAAACACGCGAAAATTGCCTCGCCAAGGAAACGACGTCTTAACGCTCGGCGTAAATAAAAATATAGCCTGCTATTTTACTCGGTATAATCGTAATTACCGAGGGGTACAGATGAACTGGGACAGACGAGTTGGGAATGGTAAATTACTTCCCGAGTGCCTGAGACGTTGGGGTAGGTGTTTGGAATTTTCCAACCACTTGCTCTCTCAGTTCGCTTGTTTATATTACGATATGCGTGTGTGTGTGTATAGTATGAATAGTGTTATAAATAATATGTAAAATGCGCAGGCATAGATATGTGGACTGTACAGTGTGTGCATACAGATGTGGAGTATAGGTATATAGTGTAGAAGCTCTTTAGGAATTTAGAGATCTATGATGCACGACACATACATATATATATGTATATAGTGGATCTCTGTATGTACATGTATACAGTATGTATATAGACTCTGTTGGAACTTAGGGATCTCTGATATAATTTTTAAGATTTTATAATAACAAATTATTCGAGATACAGTATACTGCGTATATAGTGAACCTTTGTATGTATATGTATACAGTATGTATAGACTCTATGGGGACTTAGGAATCTCTGATATAATTTCTAAAATTTTATAATAATAAATCACTCGGTATACGGTATACTGTGTATACAGTGAATCTATACATACAGATATTATGCAGTATGTATATAGACTCCTTAGGAACTTGGAGATCTCTATGATATAATTTATAAGATTCTATAAAAATAGATCACTTGATATACAGTATCCTTGTACATGGTATACTAAGTACATATTGAATCTTATATTGTTTTAAGCTCAACGATGCCACTTACATTAAAATAAAAAAGGAAAATCACGAGTATTTCGTTTCTAATCTAGTTATTGCCTTGTACTCGTTGCTCGAGCTTCCAAGTATTAAAACAAACGATGACTGACAACGAGAGGCATCGCTCGAGCGTAAAGGAATATATACTCCTGCTGTTCTCCGTGCTAAACAATTCGTGTAATTTCGAAACACCTGACCCGTTGTCCTACGATTCGAGTTCCGATGGCGCGTGCCATCAACAACAGAGTCGGTCACGCGTCGAGCCATTTCGAGAATAGTACGTAACCGAGGCAGAAGACATCGGCGAAAATTAACATTAACCATTGGAGCCTGTCCAATGAAAATAATTCTTAAACCTTGCAGAAGCACGTCTAAATTACTATTTCCCTAGCCACGTAAATCCCCAGATTCCTCGACGAAGTAAACGCGCAGGCATAGTCTCTGTACCCAACGAGAACCTTCGAACCGATTCCTCCACTATATGTTACGAACCGTTCTATCACCGACCCAAATTTTTCTTAGAACAGTGCAAGAATTGTAAAGATGTAGAATAAATGTTACTAACCGAACTCACGTTGCAGAACCATCCAAGTTCCGATGGCACGTGGCACGGTCAACAGCAAAATCGGTCACTCGAGCCACTTCGTCCTAACACGACGAAGAATAACACGCAACTGAGGCAGGAAAACATTTGCGAGAATTACCCACGAGTCTGAGAATGTTTACATAGGGAACCATCTGCGGACTGCGCCTACCACTACGTCACGATTCGCCCGATTTCCTTGTAAGTCTCGCAGGATATCGTTAACGAAGGCAGTTAACCCTTTGCGCTCGAGAGTTACCATTTGATAAAATTTCGAAGCTCGATATTCATTAATATGTCAAATTTCAGATAACGTAACGATGTGCGAGGTATCGAAATCAAATAATTCTACGTGTTAATTATCATACGACTTCTTATTCACTGCTCAGAAAAATATAGTCAGCTTTGTAACAGAAAATCTTTGAATCCCTCTTCTTCTTTGGCCAAAAAATTGTCGAGTGCAAAGGGTTAAATCGTATATAATATAATATACAGGGTGTCCCAGTAATGGTAGTGTCCCTAAAAGTTCGGAAAAATTTCAAAAGAATTGTTCCTTAGGAACAATTCGCCTTATTCTATCATCTTCGACTTCGTGATTTTTTTTCGAACTTGTTCGAAGCTCTAAATTTGTTAACCTTGGTTAGAGCGATAGCTTGATTATTTTCCTTTACTCGCCATATTTTTTCATCCTTTGCAGATTTTTTCTCCGCGCTGTATCCTGTCCACCATCAAGATCCGCTCCATTTTGCGGATGGTTAATTCGAGATTTTTTTCCGGACATTTCCGTCGCGATATTTTTTATCCCAATTTTTGTATATGTAGTTTAAGGTTGAAAATAAAGTCTGCGAAAAATTTACACGGCTACCTTCTTCCGATACGATCGAGTGCCATAGATGACCGCGGAGGCCTGATCTGAAGGGTACCAGGCCGCAGCTGCAATACTCGTATTCCGTAATTTAAGATCGTCGTTAAACTTTTGTCATTGTCAACACAGAAGCTGCTACGTATCTCAAACCCTATGAAAAATAAGGAATTCTTGTAGGAAACTCGAAATGATACGAGAAACTCAGAAGTGCGAGCACATATTCCCCAAAATCTAGAGATAGCTAGGGGAAACGATACTGAAGACCCACATTTATTCCTAAGGATTGTCTCACGAACTTCCAAGATTTTACATATAGTAACCTGTACTAACATTTAGAAGGAAACTAATTACTATGTCAAACTAGAACTTCATCCACGGTTTTGTCAAATTTCGAATCTTCTCCTGCACCTTTCCTACTAAATCTTCCTATTCATATAGTATTCTGTAGTATCATACATCAGAAGCTAAGATTCCCTATTAAAATTTTCATTTCCAATGACTCCAAACCCTTCTAATAAACTCTACAACAGTTAGCACCGTAGCAGTTCTTCTATTAAACGAGAACTTCGCACATAATTCTGTCAAATTTCATCATTCTTTCAGCTGAATCCTTCCTCGGATACAGTAATTAACCAGTTCTCCTGTTAAACTATAACCTGACCCACGGTTCCCTGAAATAAAAATTCCATTGCTCTGCCACAGAGTCATCACAGGATCCTTACTTAGATCAGATCTGTAGCGACCATCATTCTCACCCTCGCCGCTAGATGGATTCTGACTTCAAGGTGGCTCCAGGACTTTCTCGCAAGTCCTTGGAAAACCTCCGCTTCCTATACATATATAACTTCTAGATCTTCCAATAGTGTCCACGTCTACGGCAGGGCCTTACTGATGACTCCACTAGCAGGCCCAGAACGAAACGCATCCTTTACTTTTCCTTTCCTTTCCTAGCACCACCGTCACAACGAGGAAACTTGCGACCCAGCTGACTTCAACAACCGTGGGGGAGGACCCCTACAGATCCATCTTCAGACTATCCTATGAACCTCCAAGCTTTTACATATAACAAAGGCTCCGTTCCAACGCTTAAAAACGAATCAATTCTCTCGTTAACACGTTAAACATCATACGGTTTCACGTGCCGTTCCATTTACGCCACAATTAGCCGTCATACGGGCCCTTCCGGGCTGTACGACCGTAAGACCGGCGAGGCCTGAACGAAAAGTCTAGCCGCCGGGCCCTAGGAACCGACGTGACGTTTAACGTGTTAACCCTTTGACTACGGCAGACTTTGAAACGCACCGGTTGTATCACACGGGTAGGAATTCATTTACAATGTCCACCGAAAACGCAAAATTTTGGGTAGAGATGCGCCCTCCGTGTCACAAAATCAAACTGTGTTGAGCGCTTATATGCGCCCTCCGTGTCACAAAAGCAAACTGCGTTGAGCGGTTATATGCGCCCTCCGTGTCACAAAAGCAAACTGTGTTGAGCGCTTACATGCGCCCTCCGTGTCAGAAAAACAAACTGTGTTGAGCGCTTATATGCTCCCTCCGTGTCACAAAAGCAAACTGCGTTGAGCGCTTATATGCGCCTTCAGTGTCACAAAAGCAAAATTTCTGAGCGCGTATATGCGCCCACAGTAGCCAAGGGGTTAAACTTCAACCTAACCCACGGTTCCCCGAGGAAGAAGATTTCATCGCACTCGTCCACACCCCTAATAGCGAGTTCTCTACAAGGATGAACCAGGTCCAAGATAGGAGGACGAATTGCCGGCCTGTTCGATGATAAATATTTAATAAAGACGCGTGGAATGAAATGGATTCCCGCGGCAAATACTTTGGGTCCACGTTAATGCCGCACTTTAATATAGGTAAGTCCAAGTTAAGCTCCTTACCGATGACGATACGATTAGTACGGTTGGTTGAGCTAATTGCCTTCGCGCTGATGGGAACTGAATCGAAGAGCCGGCAATATGAAGCGAGAACAATATCGATCGTTTTTCTCCGTTCCCCGTGTCGAGGGTGGGTTGCGACAAAGATTACCGAGTTCAATAATGGCCCTGTAACCTCGTTGCTTATAAAACCCGATTCCGTGGCTACGATTACCCTCTTTCTCCGTCGGCCATTTCGACAATAGCAGCACGTGCACTGACAGGAAACTTTCGGCGAAGGCAATTTCTCTGGGCGAGGTGGCGGATCTTTTAGGCGACACCGAATGTTCTTCAGCGTGCTACTTTTCGTTTAGGAAATAGCTAGGCCATCTGTAAAGTGATTTTCTATAAACACGAATCGAATAGCGAGTCGAGACAGAGGCCTAGTTCCGATGGAGACCAGGCGTCTGTGACTGAAGAAAAGACCTCCATCTACGTTCATCGTAGGAATATTAGGTTGAAATTTTAGCAGAACGTTTTCAGACACCTGGTGAGTCGATGGAGATGATTTATCGAGAAGTAGCTCGAAGATGTATCGATCTGTCCTTCGGAAACGTTCGTGCCTAGCTCTCTCTTCGATGCTCAAGTAGTTAAATACTCTTTTCTGCAAAATCAGGCTTAAAATTTGCTTCTTTTCTCGTCGACATGGATCATCGTTGCTATCTTGAATACTTTTGACAGATTCCCACTTCGTGTTTTAAATTATCCTGTCAGAAAACATCGGTGAAAATGAGAATTGAGATTGATCCTGTGGCCTAAAGACGTGACAGACTAATGATCCACCAATTTTTGGATATTTTCATCTTATTTGTCATTTAATCTGTCATTTCTCATTGGATATCTCGCGTGTTCCATGTATTAGTCAAGACTAACTACAAAACACCTGGCTACTAGGTCTAATAGCCGGTCGGATTAAAAATGTATTCTATACTCGCGGTACACGGTACGCATTAAACCCGAATTTCGAGTTTCGACAACTGGGTCGATTCGCAAAGGGACAAGTGCAGCCGGTACGAGCCGGTGCACATATGTTCATCCAATTCAATCGAGGTCCCTGCCAGTGTTTACGATCCGAGTGATCTTTTCAACTGCGGCGAATAAGCGTATTCGACGAAGATAAAAAGACGTGGAGACGAACTTACAAAGTGCCTTACCATAACGTAATGCCTCTGCATCTCGGTCTTCTCGCTGGCCAGCTTCTCGCATTCGATCTTCAGTCTGAAAAGTGAAAAGCGATTGAGGACGGAACGAGTCAGACATGCGTTAAAGCGGAAATGGTGCGCACTCGTTCAGGACCCTTTGTGCACGTGCATATGTACATCTACTCGCGTCTATATACGTGCACGTTTGCGGGCATGTGCATGTACTGTTGTAGACGCGCGCGTGTGTGTGTACGTTTTTAGACATGCGTGTGTACGTCTGTAGACGCGTGTGTGTGTGTTTGTAGACATCTGTACGTGTAGTGCAAGTGCACAGGCCAAGCCACCGCAGTTCCCTTTGGGATTTGCAGCATCTTGAATTCGAGAAGGAAGAGCACGCTGTGGAAAGTAAGATCGAGTTCTTGGGTGAGAAAGCTGAAGAAGTAAGAAGAAACGAGATTATGGCGGCGCTAGTGGTCACGGTAGACGACTCGAGGTCTGAAAGTGGGGAAAAAAGTGTCCATGAATGAGAAAAGAGGACTGGTCGGGATATTCCGGTAGATACACTGTTCTATCCATTATTTGGAAAAGAAGAGAAATTTCGTGACTGGTTTGGGACAGTGATTTTCTATTCGTTTCGTTAAAATTGATCACTGAAATTCTGCGAGACACTGTGTAATATCATTTTGCACCCATATGACAGAAAGAGATAGACGGAATTCTAATGCAATTTTATATTTGGAATATTTGACAGTCTCTTAAAAATTCTTACACTCAAAAATTATTTTACGTCATGACACGCTATTGGATTCCTCTTCTCGCAACGAAACTTCAGCTTTCGTGAAACTTTTCACCATGAAAGTGTATGGGGATCGTCGATTAATGGAATAACAAAATTCTCGAAGAGCAAAGGGTTGACAGAGTTTTGAGAGATGAGGAAAGGAAGTGGTGGGAAATAAAAATTGTCATCGTTTGAAGGTTAAGGGAAAAGATTGGTAATCCGGCGAGGTAGGTCAGGATTTCGGGACCATACCCGGTTCCTCAGAGTGAGACTTCTACGCTACAACAGATATATACGTTTTACAATATCCTTCTCTGAACAGTTCACCAGCGAAGGATCAATTCTGACCCATATTCTCTCTTTTCTCCGCCACACCTTGAGCCTGGGTATTTTCATTTCTTATCTGTTGCAATTCCCCAGTGAAGATCCCTTATAGCTTATTCTCGGCACTTAGCACATTGACGATTGCTTAAAACGTTCCATAAAACCGATCGTTTCAGCCATTCCATGGTGTTTGACAAATAAGGTTACTCTGAGCAACGATACATTTCGGAAATCACGGATGACAGTGTCTGGACCAAAGAATAAGAGACTATAGAAGAGATCAGTAACCTCTTTATCGAAAAGATACCCTGAGTTAGCTTGCAACAAAGGATACTTTATAGTTAGAAGCTTAAGCTGAGTACTGCAGAGAGCTCAGAAGAAGTCAGTTGACAGGACCTAGACAGAAGCATCTTTCCTATCGATAGATATCGTTCGTTTCCTTCACCACACGTTGCCTACAGGTTCCAAATTAGTGGATACAAGCATCTGATCAATTTAGATAATCGATATATACCCTTCAGAATCTCTATGTGCCATTAGAACTCTACTACTTCAACCTAATCGATTGTCAATCTCATGAGTCAATCACTCTGTCAAACGAGTAGCTCATTGAAGTACTCCTCTTCAATATAGACGAAGAAAAGATATAATCAGAAATTAGTTTCTCTCGAATCTACCCAAATTGACATGCAGCCACTCGTCTGTCAGTGTATCGTGTGAAAAACCAGGATTTCTCAATTCCACTTGTCAGTATACAGTATATGTATCATCTATCGTGACACCACCCACGATTATCTTAAGCAAGCAAGGAAGATTAGTCTGTCATAAACGATAGGATGTGAAAGAACAACTAGAAGATAAGAACATTTGACTGTTCTTGGATCAGCTGTGTTACTAAAGACAGAAGAGACCAATTTATTAAGTGGAGAGGTCAGGCCCAGATCTAGCCTGCACATCCCTTCAAAGAAATAATCCCCATTTTACCTATCGTCAATATGTCAAGCAAGGAACGCGTGCACGGTTTGGGTGAAAAATGGTACAACGTGGTCTGATCGATTCGATCGAGGGTTAAGAAAGGGAAGCAAATACGCGTCGCGTCTAATTTAGAGGAAGCACGAGCAACACGAGGTCATAAAACAATCCTGGCTGCTCGTCACCGCGAAAAATTCGCCGAGACCCAGGATAACGTCCCAGGACAGAGGCGCGCGATGTTCGCGTTGTATAGCCGGCGTTAACAACGAAACGCAAATTTAACCGTCCATCCGACGGTTTCAACGGTATCGCAAGTGCGGCATGCAAGATAATTAATGATACGTAAACGCAGACATTTGTACACACGGTCCCATTACACGGCCGGCCGCTCGAAAGTGAGCGCTGTTCCAATAACGTTAACGGTTATAGCATCGCCAGCATCTGGATACTACTTGCCGGAACGTCGATTAATTACCGTGTCCCGGCACCGATAATCAATTACCATAAATCGCCGACATCCAGCCGATGTCGCGTGTTCTTTGCCACGATGGTGAAACGATACACGGCTCGTACCCTTTCGTGATACTAGGCACACGAGACCCGGAAGCAAAAGGTTAGAGTTTGGGACTTGGTCTGTGTAGCTCTGACAGATTTTCACTCGAGGCTCACCCATGTCAGCGAATATTGCGGGAGGTCAAGATGTGATCGACGATTCGAGGTAATCGAATAGGGTACAGTAGGGTACAGGATTTGTACCCTTTCGGGAAGCTAAATTTTGGATCTTCGATAGATTTTGAGCGGAAGATTATTCGTGACAATGACTGATACGAAGAGTTACGATGGGATCCACAATTTTTAGACAAATGCTGACAATTGCCAACCCTTTACACACTATACACAGTGTAGACCAGTGCACACCATGCATACTTTGCACACCATACGTCATATGAAGGTGGAAGATTAGATGAGATAAGATTTTAACCCTCTGGATACACTCGACCTTAAAGAAATTCTAAAACCTGCCAACCATTTGCACTTGAGGGACTTGAAAGCTCAAAAAATCATCCAGGATCATTTTTCACCTTCGATCCTTCTGAGAATCCTTTAATTTTACCACTAACAACGATATTCTACATTTGCGATCCTCTTTGAGATACACTCTTACACAGTAGACCACCACCAAACTATAAAATTTGAAGAACCACAAAAGCGAGTTCTTACATGGTGACCAAGAAATTCGTGAAATCATTGTGACACGCACAGGAAGAAGGAACTTCGATGATCGTATCGGTAAAATTAGAAAATAACTAACCGATATACACGATACGTGCGATAAACTTGTACCGGAGATACGAGCAGCGGTGGCGCTAGTGAGTTAAATGGAAAATCGTCTTAAGTCCGCCGGAGCGTACATACTCGTGACAGCGTTAAGAAGGTGAGAGGATATTTCCTCGACTTTTCAGAAGCCTCGACAGTGATCATTCTGGTTACTCCTGTATCCTCTCTGCAACTGGTCTAGCCCTAGGGCGGTTCGACGCGTTATTAGAGAACGGTAGAGGACGTCGCGAGCAAACAATTCCAACTTTCCTCTTCTCGGGATAAGAGACGCGATCGGCGCGCAACAGCGTCAACCAGGGGCGGCGGTGGTGGTGGAGACGTTGGTGGTGGTAGTGGCACCGCGACAACCTCGAAACAGGGATGGAAGAAAAGCAAAGAAGAAGGAGGACAGAGGGTAGCATCGGCGTCAATAATCGTGGATCTTCGAGAAACGCGAACGCGAGACGGAAGGGATGAATAGACGAGAAAAGTGGAGAGGGCTGGAGGGGGAGGGGCGGTGGAGAAAGAAAAACAAAGAGCAAGCGAGAGAGGACGAGACGAGTCAAAGAAAAGAGAAAGACTCACGAGTGGTTCTGTTGCTGGATGAAATTGAATTCCTCTTTGATCCTCTCGCAAGTGTCAGCCACCGTGAATTTCAGCCCTCCCGCAGCCCCGCCGCTTCCTCCGCCACCCTGGAACAGAAAAAAAGAGAGGAGAGAAATAAGAGGAGAGAATTCGATTAGCATACACGACAAAGCAGCCGCGGCAAAGAACGAAAAATAGATCAGCTAGAACGACCAGGCGTTATGGTTGTACGGGTTAAGGAGACGACACGATCCGCTGGAGGGTCGATGTGCTTCCATGTGTTTCTTTGTGGTTAATCGCTTCGTAATTTGGAACGCTAAGATACTCGATTATCGATTTGTTCAAATGTAATTATTCCTATGGGGCTAACGAAGGGGATGTGCCATGAGTCGAAGTATAGTTCGTTATATACATGTGTACTGTTGTATAATGGCGCAAAGTTCTCGGATATATGCAACGATATTTGTTCCTTCATTTTCTCCTCGATAATAAACAAAAATTCGAATTTTTCTCCTTTCTTCGCCTATTTAACCCTTTGGACTCAAAAATTTCTTCGCTGTGAAGATGCAATTCGAAGCTCTTCTCAGATTTTTATAAGCTCACTGATACTCTTCATACTAAAATTAAAAAAAGAAAATTGTGAATTTGAGTGAAAAACGAACGAATAGAATAATTTTATTTCGATGTTCTTAATATAATTATCATCATCCATTATTTATGTTATAGCATTAAAACAAACTTGCTCGCCTCCTGAGTGCAAAGAGTTAATAATATCTCGCGTGTTTTACGCTTATGGTATATTACTCTGCTTACTGCAATAAAGAATTGCAATAATTTTCTATATTTCACGTAACTAGAAACATTAACTATTATTACGTTTACTATTAATTATATTAACCCTTTGCATTCGAGAAGCGACTCTCAGTCACCATTTAATCAAATTCTAAACATCGTTATTAATTAATATGTCAAATTTAAAATTGCCCAACAATACGTGGAATATCGAGGTAAATTATTCTACGTCTTACAATTAATTTGCACTTCTTATTTACCGTTTTGAAAGTATCGTCGACTTTATGGCAGACATTTTTCGAATTACTATGTTCTGTAACGAAAAGATCCTTTGCCGAGTGCAAAAGGTTAACTAGAAACACTAACTAGAAACATTATGTTATATTATACGTAGGTATGTCTATACACCTTTAGTTATAAACGATTTATAAGGAACATTTACTTAATTACAAACGATTTAAGTTTGCGTTGGATGAAGAAAGATGGAGCTATGTAGTGGCGGGAATTTCAAAGAGCGCGAAACTTTCTGTATAAAGAGGAGATTTCAACATGTCTGGTGGAAGGTCTAATGTGGAAAAAAATATGAAATATATAAAATAAAGGCCTTTACGTTTGAAACGTGAAAGATGTAAAGTATAAAAACACAAGATAACAGATTATTTTTCCGAAAGGGCAGAGAAGGGTAAGAATGGAGAATTAAAAAGTAGCGTCAAAGACATTAAAGAAATGATTTCAACGGGAACTTTGAATTAAGATTCTGTTTGGAGAAGTAGTTTTATTATGGAGATATGCAGATGAGAATTTACTAAATTGCAAATAAAAGATGGAAAACAATGGGGAGTTAGAAAGTGCTATTACTTCCTCCTTTATAACGTCGTGTGATTTAAAAGTTTTAAATTTCACTTTATGGACGTGTCGAGCCACTGATATAGTTTATTATCGTATCATTTTAATGATATTCTAGTGATATATTTAACACTAGATTATTAACAGTACCGAACAAGTCAAAATAACTGGTTTGAAATTTCTCGTGTCGCCAGTTATCGTAAACTGACATCACTTAAACTATTTTAAATTATACTATTTTAAATAATATACTTAAATATATATTTAAACTACTGATATTTAAATAGCTATAACAGGTTGCTAGTTCTGATATTAACAATATATCGAGTTGACCAATAATTTTACATCAAATGATACTGAACAGTGTCCCTAACCTATTAAATATAACATTTTAATTGAAATTACACAAAATTTATTGATCAAACTAGGTAATATATATAATAACCCAAAAAATTGTTCTTTATATTAATAATATAAATAGCTACTATTTCGTCTTAAAAATAGCGACATTACTTATCGACTAATCCCCCATTTTGTAACTAAGTAATCGTCAACTATCAATTTCCAAGTCTCCATATGAAAATGAAGATCTACCATTGTAATTTTCTTCTAACAGATAGATGAAATCCTGCTCATAAAGACATCAAAGAAATCCTTTGAATTAAAACTGCGAATTAAAGAAATCCTTGAAACTAAAACTTCGAATTGAGGTTAGGTACGGTTACAGGTAACAAATCGCGAAAACCGTGATGTCGAAGCATACCACTGTATCCACCGGAAAGTCAATTTATTTATTCCAATTCAACGCGAGGATATATAGACGGAAACTGGTGAGATTGAGAGAAAAAATTCGAAAACGTGGAAAGACGAAGTTAGCCATCTAGGACGATAGGTATCTCCAGCTTAACCGAACGTCTAGCGCAGTATCTGGAGTTAAGAACGTCACTCGACGTTGAAAAGAATACCGATCCCGGAGGCAACGTTAATCACCGCAGAATCCCAAAGTCTCGAACAGGATCTACTTCAGAAATCACATTACATCCGGTTGTGGTATTGAAAAACGCGTTCTTGTCCCCGCAGCAAGAAGAGACCGGGCGAGTTAACAAGCGAGATTTCTATCGACTCGCACAATTCGAACAGACGATACGATAACAGTCCTGCCGCAGCGATGGAACTCTATTTACGAAATACAGGAGAGAGAAAAAAACTCGTTAAAGGGTGCAGAGGCAACGAAGGAATCTCGTTACGCCGGAAATCGTGTACACCGGAGCAAAGAGTGGGATGAAGAGGGACACGGATAGAGAGCTGCACGGGTCGACATTACGTCGGACCTTAGGTTCCTGAAACCGCGGAATAAATCCGGAATAAATCTTAACAAATCCGAATTTAAAGGAAAACCAGCCGGTATACGCGTTCGTTCATTCGTTCGTTCGTTCCAGAAACGCCTGTAAAATCGTAACGAGGTTAAAGTCGAAGATGACAAGCAACCACCATCAAATGGCCTTCGACCGCATAAGGCGCACGCAAACACAGAGAAGCGAGCTGAGAAACGCGAGCAGAGGGCATCCAGGTATAAAAGACGAGCGACTCCGTGGGCTGAGAGGGAGAAGCGAGGCCTGAAGAGCCAAGGATGAAGGGCCGTGAAGGCGTCCTTAATGAGACCCATTCCACCAGGTAGCACGAGGTCTGTGTCTACGGGTTCTTCAGCCGCGTATACCAACGCCGCTCTACCGGTTGAAATTACGGAGAAAAGGATCAGGCTTTCCGATGACAGTAATGATTACGTTACACGTACACGCGTGTACAGACCTCGGTGTGTATACCAGTGCTTCGAAAAAATATTCTCACATTATAGTAATCCAAAATTCAGTTCTCCGTGCCTGCTTAGCAGGCTAAACGATCGTTTCTAAATTTTTCAGCCTTGTCTCCATAGTCACTCGACTCCTCAATTTTTCTTTTTATATAACTGTCGAGAATTTTGCATTTTTCATTTAATTCTTTCTTCACTTTCTTACGTGTACATATTCTGATCAGTCGTGGTAGGTTTAGCGCCAAAGTGACACACCGTTGAATGAAACCCCATCATTCTGAGCAGATGCACAGTGCAAGATACGACGAAACTTTTGGTACAATTTTTAATTCCCTGTTATCTCACTGCGAAAACATTCCAGGGGAAAAATTATATACAAGCACGAAAATATGCTGGGACTTTGGAGACCTGTTTGACTCCCTTAGAGAGACTTCCCGTCCATGAAAAAATTGCTCCATGCTCCAAGAACTCATTATACTCTACATGTGCACACATTCTCGCTGGAATCGCAACTCTCTGGGTACATGAATTTTCTTGTTACACAGTGTATCGATACTTCCTTGATCCACTGTACATGTGTGCTTGTACATACTCCCTATATATGGTACAGATGAAAAAGAACACGTTTGGAGAGACTTGGTGAGTGGACCGAGTGAATTTTGGGTTCCAAGCGATGTCTTATGTCGGAGATTAAGAAGTTGCAAAAGTGTTGTGTGTGTGAGAAGGTTATGCTGACAAGTGTGTGCGAGAGTCGTGTTGCTGGAGCCAGTTTTTGTTGCGCCACAATTGCGGTTTTTTCTGAGGAACGCTCTCATGGTGCAGCTTCAAAATGGCACAATATGAGCGTGTATTCGATACTTGATTTCGAGAAACAGATGTATGGTTTCGTTGTTGGTTTTTGGATTTATCGAACATTCCTCCATCATTTTCAAACTCTCAGTGTTACCCCAAATGTTGGAACAGAGTAATAGAATCACTGTTACAGATTCGCTGAAGTAGTTCTGATATATCTGTGACAGAATTTTGAAGTTTGGTTGAAAATTCAACGTGTGTTTTTTCTTCGGAGTTGC
Organism: Eufriesea mexicana; assembly: GCF_001483705.2. Classification (NCBI taxonomy): domain Eukaryota; kingdom Metazoa; phylum Arthropoda; class Insecta; order Hymenoptera; family Apidae; genus Eufriesea; species Eufriesea mexicana. Next base: position 79,632 of record NW_016910121.1, read on the forward strand.
AGTCCATTTTCAAATCCCAGAATTAATTGATAATTAGGTGTATGGTGATCGTGGCTTAATGACACTTGGCGTAGTAATGCATAAGAGTTGAAGAAGTAACCTGTAACATGATTTTAGGGATGCAATATAGCCACTGGTAATGTCGAGATGAAATAGATAACTTTTAACAGATAAATACTACAGCCTACGTAGGATAACAGACGTATATTTCTATTTCTTAAATAAAAAATTTACCTACATTTAATTGGCAATTTTTCTGTTGTCAAAACACTAGATAACACTAGACTATCTATCGACCTTCAATATATACCTAGATATAAACTACTGACTATATTGAAATTAATAATTAAAATGGAATAATGAAAACAAATAGACCTACGTGTGTAATTATATTCCTATCGCGATAAAAATGTTAATATTAATTTTGTAAAAAATACCTAATAAATTGGAAAACTGCAAGTGCAATAACCCAAATTCAATAATTCTAGTATCAAATAAAATTTCAACCTTTATTATCCACCTCTGGAGACCTCGATTAAGATGTATAAAGGTAAAATATTCCTAGTTCATCACTTTCAAACGTTCTTGGGTTTCCAATTATTCGCATTTCACGCTTGCAATAATTATTTCAGAATTTCGAATTGCCCAAAATTCCGCAAATAGACGTCCCCATCGAAACACGACGTGGATTTATTTATTACCGCGTGATGAGGTGGTCTCGATTCAGAGAAAGGACGAAATTCCATTTTCCAATCAGATCATTAATCCGATACGATTACGCGGCATCATTGAGTATCAATATTGCGTGTCGATGAGGAAACGAGGGACAGAGGAGGCTGAGAGAGACAGCGGAATTTCCTGGCCGAATGACAAAATCTCTCGATGAAGAGAAATATTCCGACACGGCGTTAAATGATCAATGACTGTCCGTTGGCTGGAAAATTCCAGTTTTTCGACGCCACGTAGTCTCGCGTAGAATGATTTGGCCACTTGTTGAATTCGAAACGGGGAGTGGCTGTCGGTGGTAAAATGGTTTGGGAACAGGTTGGGGAAGAGGACGGCGGTGGGCCTCACTTGTTGCAATCATCAAACGGAACAGTCATCGAACAGGTTGTTGTTCCGATGGTTAACCCGCCACCGTACACATATCCGTTATGTGATACGGCCAACGACAATTCGTTTTCATGAAAATTCTCGCCCGATCTGACCAACGTGCTACCATCCACGATAATTCCCGATATCGATATCGAACCTTTTCTCTCGCAGTTTTTCCTACCCCTGCGATATTTAATATCGGAATTAACGATTATCACCCGACACGTGTATTTATATTTTCTCTGAGTGCTTGAAATAATGAGCTCCTGTCGAAACACCTAATGGAGCTTTTGCGAGTTCGTTGGAAAAAATTCCGCAGAATTGTAGAGAATTACAGGAAATTTTCACAATGTCACCTGAAACGTTTGAAAAAATTATTTAAAAATTATAAGAGAATGTTGCACAGATTGCAGAAAATTCTAGACAATTTTTTAATAAATTAGAGGAAATTTTACACCAATTTTGAAGATTGCAAAATGATGAAGAATTTTAGGAAAGTTTTAAAAAGTTATAAAGAAATTTAGAGAACCCTTGATATTAAGATATGCAGCATTTTCCAATGGTTATGATATTGAAAAAATTTTCCACGAGGAATTGGAGATAATAGACTTTTAAGCGACATCAAACGTCGTTTCCCAAATTTGTAAAATCGGAGACAAAGACATCTAGTTATTCTGACACTCGTGTGACGCAAACGAGTATTTATAAATACCGTAACGAAATCTTAAATACCTAATTCTAAGTTTAGAGGTGTCGACCAGGTCATTTGCCACCGGTTATTTCTCTGCATTGTCAAAACTGTCTCCTATATATAGACTTTATCGCACTCCTAAATGTCACTTAGCCAAGCTTCCACCACACAGGGCAATAAGAAACATCGTGAGAAATGTATTAAATTGACCAATAAGTAAGCGTCAGATTTTCGCAGTACCATTCCGTTCTTGGCACCTACAATTTCACTGAAATGTTGAAAAAGAAATGTTCCCAATTAGAATTTTTCCTTATAAATATAAACCAAAATAGTCAATATAAATATAATTTAATAAAACCTCCTTTGTTCCAAACGAAATGAATACCACTTTACACTAAAAATACCAAACCTTATTTATAGGTTAACCTGATAATTAAATAATTAAACGACTGAACAGTTGTTATAAATATAATCACCAAAATAGCCAATATAGACATAATTTAATAAAACCTCTTTTGTTTCAAACGAAATCATCACCAATTTACATAAAAAAAAATACCAACCTTATTTATAGGTTAACCTGATAAATAATTAAATGGGTAGAGAGTCGTTCCAGCAAACACCATGAAAATCGCACGATATTCTATCCTCGATCAAATATCTGAAAGACTACATATTAATGCTAACGAAAATGAAAAGAAGAAAATTCGAAAGCCACTTTAAAGCAACATGTTGATTATTACCTTCGTCGCGCAGTTTCGTTCGAAAACCAGATATTAATTAACAACGATATACGTATGTCCAAGTTATGCGCATTAGCACGATATTCGATATCAGGCTCGCATCGCACGACTGGCACATGAATTTTCGTCCCTTTGGTTCCATTATTTTTTTTAATTACTTTCCCTTCTTTTCTATTTTTTCGACCGTTCTTTGACGAGACTATCGGATTTTGCTCTTTGAGCTTAACGAATCACGCATACCCAGCCGAGCGGCGAAGCAAGCCGATCGTGGCGCCCCCGCGCGTGAGTTCGCGGGCGCGATGCGCACGCACGCAAGATGAGCCACGCATCGATGCTCCTGCCGCTGATCAAAAGCGGACGGATTCGAATGGTAAAAATCAATTTTTCAATAATTTTCTTTGCCCCGCCATAAGCCGTCCAATCATCCATGCCTTTCCCGCTATGTCAAAACTGTTATTAACGAGCGAAGACAAAAGTCTTCCGTTCTCGGGGCGCCTCGACAAGAGCACGCTTTTGCCCTGGCTCTATATACCACGGCCTTTGTATTCATTGTCTGCCCGATTCCCCTTTCACACCAGCGAAATCAATGAAGGAGCACGCGTGAGCGCAACCGTGTATATGCACGTACGAGATTCTGTGTGCGTGGGCACGATGTGTGTCTGTGTGCATTGTACGCAGAGGATCGTATCGAAAAACCGGCTGGTTCACTTTGTTGCCAAGAGATAATGGCCATGCGAATCGTAAATAAGGTAATAGGTCTTCGCAGGGCCGAGGATAGACCAAAGATCGAATGACGTAAGCGAGAAGCCCCTTAAGGGCGCGTTCACAACTTTCGAGGAAGATGGATCCGGGTTAGGTAGATGAGAGATAAATTCCAGCAGAATTTCCTTTGTTGTTACCGCATTCGCGCAATTATTTTCAACTAGAACACTACATAACCTATATACGAATCTATATATTTAATATATCTAATGGTAATAATAAATTTAGCTTTTATGAGTGGATTTCTTTTAATGGAAATTACTTGAGAAATTTATTCCAGGCTGATGAAGTACTTATATACACGTATATATGATATTCAAATAAATTCCAAAATTTAGTCATCTATTATGTGTCCATTATATATCATTCCCATCTATTCTGAAACAACACTCAACGCTCTATTAAGAAATTGTGGACAGTTACATACAGGAGACATTTACGAAAGATAATTATGACTATGAATAAAAAGACCATAAGACTAAAAATAAATAGCGAAAGCATGCAAAGAATCGAGTTACCAAATTAACGGAATTTTCTTTCCAAAAGGAATCTGACGCGAATATCTGCGAGTTGGCATGAAAATATGGAATTCGATATGGATAGCGAAATTTGTTTTTCATTATTTCACCTTATTCGTGCGAATTTGCCCCTCGGTTCCTTTATTTTATATCGTGGAAAGGGGTCTAATTGGATGAGGCAACGCTATTGGGAATTATTCAAATCGTGTTTCGAGGCTGTTGAAAGTCAGACGTACGAAGCCGATGAAGCTGCACTTGAATAAACATCGATGCATCGATATGCAGTGAACACTGACGAATAAGCGCAACTTTTCTATACGTACATGGCCACACGGCCAATGTATCCCGCGCGAATAACAGGCCAGGCAGCGAGCTCGTCTTTGAATTACACACTCGGTTCATTAATAAAACGATAAATAAAGGAAACGAGGATCCAAGTGGCCAGTTACGCGAGGAACGTGATAAAGCATAAGACAGCGATCATAAAGGAAAAGGGATTCCCTCTGCTCTTGTTTTCCTTCCTCCTTTTCATTTGCTCCTGGCTTTATTCTCAAAATGGTACCTCCTGTTCTAGGGGAATTTTTTCGAATCGATAATCACAAGCACATTAAGCTTGCAAAAGGTAAAAGAGCGTTTACAAATATTTTCGAGACCATTTGTCCCTCGTTTTTGCCATTTTACGCGAATCTTGTGTCTCGCTTTGGCTCTGCTCTTTTTATTTTTAAAGTAGTACCTTAAAGTGGTTGGTTTAGAGTGGCAGTCCTCTGAGACGAGAGAGCAGTGTTCGATGACATTAAGCATGCAAAAAGTGGGATTGCAAAGGTCGTAAATATTTTCGAAGTCACTCGTAATTCGTTTTTACCATTTTACATGGGTGAATGAGTCGATATGATTGTGCTGTCGAGAATATAATACACGTGGTTCGTGAAATGGTACCTTGTTTGGATTTACAAAAGAAGCAAGAAGAACTGTACAGAGAACCCTTTCATCTCGAATTATGATATTTTATACTCTTCTGTAATACTGTCAACATTGAGAGGACCATTTCGCTGCAAACAATGATAAACTATTACACTCGTGATATTCTTTAAATTACATTAGTATTAAATATATATAAAAAAAATACTACCTAAAATAATAGTCGATATTAAAAAAGAATTGAAAGGTCAGTCTCACCACACCGTACGTCGATTAGATTATAGCTATTACTGGGAGTAAATACTCAGAAGAAAGTACACTAAAAACTATTTACATTTCCACAAAGTAGTAAATAGTATATATTTCAAGAAGCTATGCTTTATTTTCCCTAAATACTAAAATTACTGCTACACGAAGAATACAGTTACAGATAATAAGTGTCAATAAGCAAACACACAGAACTAGAAGAATGAAATAGAAGAAAGCTTAAAACCCATATAATCAACATGTTTCGTTTCATAATTCCCTATATTCTCATGAAAATATTCCAAAGATAAGAAAATCTTTGAAAATGCAACGTTGCAGAAAAGAAGCAGTTTCATTATGATAAAATAGAACACATTTTGAAACGTCTGTTGGAGAAGCAGCTTGAAGGAAAACGTATGCTCAATCAATGTCGAGACATAAAATGTGCTAACAAATACCGGCACGCTTTGTAAGGGGAACCTAGACTGAATTTAGAGGGTGGATGAGTAGGAGGGAGACTGCTCGTTGAAGAAGACCAAGGTGAAAGGCAGAGAGGGAGAGCACGTGGTGAAATTCCTGGCGTTCAGAGGTGCGCAGTCAGAATACGTGAGCCTTCGTCGCGATAGTGAGCTAGCTGATAAAAGAGGTAACATATTTCGAATAGTTAGTCTCACGCGTCAAATAATACGATGATAAAAAAGAGACATTCCTTTTTATTCACTTACTTCCAATAACGCGAACCGCGAGGATTTATGCGGTTCAGAACTGTCATGTGCAGTGTACGTAGTTTTCGGCACATAGCGTGCGGTCCATTAACAGCAGTGAATTGACTGACGTCTCCTTATTGGCAAAGTTATCGATTAAACGAGACTTGTAACTGTAATACCACCATCGATGCACCGAGCGACTCGTGTACATAGCAAACTGCATTTAAATGGTAAATAATGGCAGACAGGCGAAGGCACTATAGATAGGAGAAAAAAAAATAAAAAGGATTAATTGTCGAGGTGTTAATTGCAAGAATATGGATAATCGCACAGCCGTCGTTTACGCCTGGAGAAATTGACGCGATCAAAGAACAAAAGAAACTTCTACGTTCTTTATAATCGCCCACAATAACAACGTACACGAAGGTATACCCATTCATTATAACTGTGCTTAACACGTGCTGAAAAGCTCATAAAAATTACAGACATCTTTGAGGTTACGAAGGTACAGACTCGAACCATTAGACGTTTCTTATATATCCGCTACGACATTACAGAAAATTCCGTCTTATCGTTAACCTCCAAAATTTTCACGAACATTCCAGTGTACACTTTGTAACGCTACGTACTTCATATCGTGACTCCTATTCACTGCAACAACTACGCAGTCTCGAATATCGAACCTGAAAAAAGATTCGAGAATAACCTAACCTAAAAGATCGAAACGATGAAAAGTATTGACAATGAATTTGAACCTCGCTACAGACGACAATCCTTCTTCTCCTTCCTCCATTAACGAACTGTATTACTGGAACTATTCCAACTGCCCTCACAATCCATTCAAGATATGCAAGCAATCGAACGTTAAGCCGGCTTTTGCTACCATTTCTTGCGAGCGCGCGCTACATTCTGGGTGGTAGAGAGAGGCCAAGAGACGAGCGCAACCTCGCTTCTCGTTCACGCGCGTAACCTCACGTCCATGTCGCAATGGCGGATTGACGGCCGCGTTACCGCTCAGGTCGCACATATACACGCGAACGGTCGTGTGTGTCGTGTACGAGGGACGAGCATTACGGAGCTCGTCTTGTATATCGGTATGATTATTATAGGTTAGACGTTTCATGGCAGTGCGCACAATGCACCGGAGTAGAGGACCGGCGGAATATAACCTCGCTTCCCGCAGACCCAGGGCGACGTGATCCAACGACAGGGGCACACACAGTGTTGTTCTTAATAGGGTTGTGTGTAGCAGCACACGCACGTGCGCGATACACGCGCGTTCGTTGTGTATGAGTAGCATCGTTGGCCGAGCACAATGCTATAGTCACCCCTGGGTGTTGCTAGTTCCCCTTAACCTACGCGCGACTAAAACAAGATTTATCGTCTGTGGAAACGTACTCGTCGATACACTGAACCGACGCAAAAATACGGGCGTATGGGGCCTTTGTTCGAGGAGAATCGGTAGGCTTAAGTTTCACAGGGGATTGGCCGGGGTTGTAATTAATGAGTAATATCGACCAACGATCGGAAAAAGGGAATAAAAACGATTCACTGAAAGAAGAATTCCGAGAATTATAAACGAAATATAATGGGAAATATTAGAACCTTGGAAATTAAATTTTCAATAAAATTATCGTATATAGAAGTATCGTTGAATATATCGTGTATCGTATCGTACACAATATAGCACGTGTAGTTACGGCACTGTCCACTAGCGAGATCGAAATCCTTAAATAGCCATCTGGTGGATCTGCCGAAAAGCTCATTGAATCACGATTAGCCACGTGGACGGTATAGAAGAAAACCGCCTTCGTCACGCGAGGGACGAAGCGTTTATCGTCTACAAGAACGAATTTTTTTTTCCTATTTCAACCTTTCCCTCCGTGCATCCCGTTCCAAGTTACGCTGTGAGAGTATACCTTTACGCGAACCCACAACAAACGTGTACTTGTATCGATCTCTTCCTCTACTTTACACGCCTCTATTTCCAGGCGATAATCGTTCTGACCATACACGGTAGAGGAACACGTTAACCGTTTACTTCCAAAATCCTTAGCAAATAAAAACCGATCTTCCAAATTCGACATAACCACGAAATACTTCGTTTAACCGACACGAACACTAACCTCGAATTGCCTACGTGAACAATATACTAAATTTTACCCGTATCTCCTAAGAAGACTAACCGAGTGAAACGGTCTTTTGATCGATACGCATCATTCGCTGCACGACAATCATGCGGATGACACTGACAGCCATTCTATGGGCGTACATATGAATATATGTGCATATGTGTACGTATATTTCTGACCATGCCCTTCTCTCCTGCCCTTCTGTGCTTTAACGAGGATAGCCGAGGGTCGAACCTCGTTCGACATGTAAATGTAAATGTTGGACAAGAACCACCCAGAGATTCTCAACTTTCTTAACCCAGTGTCTCGTGGCCGGCGCGGGAGCCGGGGGCCCGGTGAGAGTCACTGGCGAGGACACTCGGTGACTCCCCGGTGTGGCAAGAGTGTTGCGACGTTCTCGACACAGTTGGCAGTGGTGATCAATCTTCCCCGGCCACGTTACATTCTTCGACCGCACGTCCGTCACCAAGGAAAAACGCACACCGACTGCACAATAGCGTATAAATGGGCTGGAGGCAGAAAATCCCGCTGACTCGTCGCCATGCCATGTTTTCAGGCCACAACTATGGTCGCTTTAGATCGGTCTGTTCTTATTACTGTCTTATTATTTATCGTCCAAGTATCGAGTTATTCATTTTCCATGACAAAGAAAAAAGAAAAAAAAAATATGTGACACACGATGAGGTTAAGTTTACGGTTATAGCGACTAGGTATGATGGACATTTTGAGAAAGTGAAAGAGGGGTCGGGTGAAGCGAGTCCTTAATGGAATATTGCGAAGGGTAACTAAAATGAGAACCACTCGTCGGGATTTCAGTGGGTGGCGTTGGTCCCCTCATCAAATGCTTGTCATACCGTTCTTACCCTCAAACTCCGGAGCCTAACGGATCCCAACAGTCGGGTAAAGCCCGAGCCGCACCCCCGTGTACACAACGAGAAAGAGGACGATGTGTATATGAGAAGAGGTGGGCAACCACCCCAATGGACCCGTCGACGAAGGCTTAAAGCCCATAGGCCTGTGATATGCCTCGGGGCCAAGAATTATGTCGCTAAAACCCACCAATTACGGGGGCTGCAACCCAAAAACGGCTTTCTTTCCTTCCACTTCTCCGCACACACACAGAAGACGTGCGTGCGTCATTTCTTTCTCAGTCGAGGTCGAATTCTGCGGGGCAATTTAAACCGACGCTTTTAACCATAGGAATGAAACTTTCCGTGATTCGCATTTTTCCTCGAAGTGCCTAAAAAATAATTGCAATTGTGCTTGAATTGTCTTTACAAGATTCACTTTTTCGCAAAAAGAAAAACAAATAAAATTAGATATTGGTGAGCAACATATACAGGGTGTCATAGGTACAACCGGGAAGGGGGTGATTCTACATAAAAAAACAAGTCCAAAATCATGAATAAAATTTTTTCGTTCGAAGCTTCGTTGTCGAGAAAATCGATTTTGAATATTCACTGAGTGCGCTGGCATACCGATGGTCCATCCGTCTAAGCCAAGTTAAGTGCACGCATGTATATAGGTGTATATACAAAGTCGATTTTCTGAACAACGAAGCTCCGAATGAAAAAATGTTACTTTTCATTTTTGATTCGTTTTTTCACCTAGAATCACCCCGTCCCGGGCTTACCACCGTTGCTGGGACACCCTGTATATACATAGATATGTTATATATATATATGAAAGAAATCACAGGATAATTATGTTCTTACGTGTATCCTTGACAAGATCTATATTTTGGAGAAAAAGAAAAGGAGAAAATAATGTAAAACCTAATATAGTTATATATAGATACAAGAGGTATCATTCGATGTATAGTTATACTATAGGACGAACAACAGAATAATAGGAGACGGGGAGAAATCCTGTGAGCGTGTATCGTAGTCCATCATTCGACGATGAAAAAGACCATTCGTCTGATTACGATTTCACGAAACGTCGTCGCGCACCGTATCCACCAGCCAGCGACGGATTAATCAGCGAAACCATGCGGTTTCTTGCTCCCTCTGCGATTAATTAATCCTCGCGATTAATCACTCCAAGCGCTTTTCATCGACCAGCAGATCGTTTTTGTTCGTATTTTCGAGAGAAGGATATGCACGCATATACACAGAGGCGTTTGTTTGCCGTGCGAAAAGAGAGGCACACAAAATTTACACGAGTCGCAACAATACGTTTCCTGTAAACCTTTTTAATTTCAATTATGATAAACAATTCACCAATACGTAACGGACACTGAACGAACATGCGTACGCGCGTTAATATTCATCCACGTATCGATAACGATATTATCGTAAATAATCCGAGCGCAAAAATTATTACGAGAAATTCATCCGATTGTCTGTTAACCGTTATTAACATGATACATCACGTTCCTACTCCCGTTTAAACGTCCAAGCTTGAAAAAACAATCGGATTTTTTGTTCGGCAAGAAATAATGTTTTTTGACGTCAAACAGACCGGAAAATACACACACATATCTGATTCTATTTAAAATTCCCGCTATTTACGTATTAAATAAAGATGGAAGCGTGTAAATACATGAGTACCGGGGTATGTATACGAAAAATACTAAATTGCCAGATGCATCGAGCCGGAAATACCGAAAAATTTGTTTGATAACGCGTATACGTGTATTTCATAAAAATTTATACAACGTACTGCAGGATAGAACAGGACGAGCCGAAAAATATATATCGAGCGATCAATCGTGACTCTGTGCGTATAAAAACCGAATTACGGACTTTCTGTGCCGTCAAACCCATAAGAATTTCGGGGCTCGTCCGCGCGACCCGTGTACGACAGCGAGTCGAGAGCACTTACACAAAAAACTTTGGAACGTTTCCATTACTCCGGCGAGGCGGGCGAAACGCGTCGATGAAAACCGACGCGAAATCTCGGGGCATTTTTATCGCCACGAAAACGAGTTCACGTTATGTAACGACGTTAAAACGTTTAACGCGGGAAACAAAGGAAATTCGCGCGTTCAAAGATATCGCGTTACTTTACGCGGTAATTTTCTCCGATGAGAATAAACGAAATTACGCGGCTGCTTCTGCGATTCGTCGCACGATGGCGCTGAACGCAGACGAAACGCGCGAATCAACGGGAAAACTGCATCTGCCTCTTCCGCGTCGCATCTCGAAAGTATAAATTCGTCATTGGCATCCATTGTTACCAATCGGCCGTCTACTATGACTTTTTCTATTTCAGAATCAAGTGACCCTCCGGCGAGCATTTCAATTTTCGCTCCTCGTTTCAATTCGGATGGGACGACTCGACGAACAATTAGTCGTCGTGCAATTTGATCAGCGATTGTCATCGGCGTATCCCACCGTTCTCCCCACCACTGCCATTCCACTCCCCCTCTCACCTCTGCCACCGCCCGCCCAACAGCCCGTCGTCGTCGTCGTCGTCCACACGTTGAAAAAACTCGCGGTGGAGAATCATTTTTATGTCGCAGTTTCGCCTCTGTTCGACGCGTGCGCTGTCGAACGAAACGGTTTTCGAGAACCATCTTAACGGTGCTTAAACGATGTTCGATTAAAAACAAAGGAATCGTCGAAACTATCGGAACGTTTGCAGATATCGTCGATGGAACGATTTTACGGTAAGCGTGAAACGATAAACCTCGAAAGGATACACGAGTATACGAGAACGGTTTGAAATATACATATTTCGCAAGAGGATTCCATGGGTGCCGTTTTCTTCGTGCTTCGTAGATTCAACGAGATTATAACTTAAATACTTTAATAAGAGGAGAAATCGAAAAATCGTGGAGTCTCACGTACAAACAGCATAAACGATGCAAAAGATTGTGTATGCAGACGGAATACGGATGAATAAGCGAGCGTGGGAGCGAGTGAGAGAGGTAGAGTGAGGGTGAAAGGGAGAAACGGTGAAGTGGTAGGAAAAGACTAAAAGAGAAGAAAGAGAGGAGGAAACAAAGCAGCGTCCCTTTGTCCTTTGCTATAATGCACGGTACAAGTCAGCGCGGTGCATTTGCAAAGAGGTTGCAAGACTTTTCGTTATCGTGACATTTCTTTTTTCTTCCTGCTTTTTTTTCTTCTCTCCTTCGTTTATGCGTAGTAAATATGTACATATCGTTAATTGATCAAACGTTCGTTCCACACAGATGGCGCAAGTCTCGACCACAATGCAATTAAGCTGTATCGTTGCAAGCACGTTTTACATAATTGCAAGACACAATTAGATAATTACCAACGTGAAGCGAAAGAACACGGTATGAAATTTAAAATCAGCTCTTCGATGAAATTTTAATGTCCGTCAATTTTAATATCGAAGAAAAAGAATAACAATCAGAATTTTTCAATTTGTAGGTTAACGGAACTCGAAATGTGTACGAAGTACACGCGAAATTGCGAATAAATAGTACGGCTGAAATCAGCTCATTGGTACACGGTAAGCTGATTAAGTTCTTTACTTCCTCTGTAGGACGCATTAGACAATCAAGGGTAACAATCATTACCGTGCCAGTTATCGTCCTTATTATCACCATCCGTTTGACAGTAGCGGATTCAAAATGTACCAGTAAACTGGTACTTATCAAGATACGTTTAATTATCTTTAGAAACTTGCTTAATTGCGGCAATAATAGTTCATTTTGCAAAATAATTATGGTAACGAATATAGAATTTTCTCAGGTAAGGAATATTCTCTGGCAAATATTTCATTATTTTTCATAACCTATAATATTATACGACTATATTGATTTTGCAATTGAACGACTTCAATACATGTTAGAAGAGATAATATTATAATTTTTAAATGCTCAAATTTTGCTTATGGCCTCTATGAATCTTTCCGATCTTTTGTCATCCACGATTTGGCAAAGCAACGAGCGAACAACAATGTTCCATCGAGCGACTCCTGCTTTTATTATCTTTCTCTTCTTCGTAAAGGCTCGAGTTACAGAGTTACGAGCACAATAGTCGTAGCCATCCCATCATTTGTTTGGTTGCCAAGTGTAGAGAATGGGTCAGTTCTTAGCGCTTAGGATAGTGTTCGCTTCTATTATGACTCCGGGACATCTATCATTCGCGATGGTACATTCGAAATCAATTTTCCCTGCTTCTAAACCCGCGGTAAGTAACAACCCGGATATAAAACTGTCTACTGCGCGTGTGTGCATATACATACATAAATCTGCTTAAACAGTGTAATTGAAATTAACAAATGTCATTCTATATACTTTGTAATAGTCTTGCTGTATAAACACATGCAGTATTACCTAACAGTAATCGTAAGCCAACCATAACCTAAAAGACTGTTCCTAACCTTTGACTAAAAATTCTGCTTTCGACACTTGACTTCGCGTATTTCTTAATATTTTTTAACATAAATAACATCTATTTTCCAGTATCTCTACTTACCCCATTAAGTTTTTTCTTCTTTTAAGATTTTTCGTTCACTACAACAACGTTCCCGAATCTTACGAAAGAAGAAATAGCTGATCGATAAACGTCCAACGTACATTCTAAATCTTCTAAGCCGATAGATACGATAAGAATGAACTATCGTTGGTTATGATAGCGTTAAAAGAATAACAAGATGGACCTCTGGAGGTAAAACGAGCGCTATACACGTGGCAGGAGTGAGTATCCAATCGGGTCCAATGTTCTGCAACGACGCGTACACATTCGACGTCTATGAATAGAATAAACCGCGTATTATTGCAAGAACGATTTTACTCTTTAAGAATCCTCATGAGGAAATTATTGAACCACTTTGTGCCCCTTGAACGGCGCCACATTAGCGCCAATAAGCAAACAACCGGCGAGTGTACCCACATATCAGCGGCACCAGCACCAGCAGCCGCTTCTACGAACAGCAATTGTTGTACGTTGACTTGTCTTCTCTCTCAGCCTCTCTCCCTCTCTCACTCACTCATTCATTCACTCACCCCCCCCCCCCTCTCTCTCTCTCTATAAATAATCTCTACAATTTCTAGAGGCCTCCTGTGTCAGCGAATTCTCCGGTGGTCTCGTTTCGCATAAAGGACTTTGAGCTTATGTGACGCGTGAAATTATAACGGCGGTGGAAAAGTAAAAAGAGAGCGGCCGGGCCAAAGCATTCTTTGAATAGTGGAATTATTTGCAGTAAGAAAATGAAAATGCAAAGGCGGCCGGCTAAAGCGTATATAAAGGAGAATGCTTTTTCTACTATGACCCTGCAATTATATTACTCCGTGCCGATCCTTTCTTCCGTAAACTTCGTAACCGCCATTTGGTTTATTCTTTGCAACGACGCGGCGCGAGAAGGACAGGTTGCGAGACAGAGCGGCGGAGAGAGGAGGAGAGATAGAGAGAGAAGCATCGCGGCCGCTGTTGGCTGCTGCGCGCGGGTGGCTGCCGGAAGGCTTAACTGTGAACCGAGAAAAATGTGAAAATCCACGCGAAAAGAAGGATATTTACATATGCAACTGTATTCGAGTGATATCTCGCGTGGCGGTGGCGCTAACCATTTTAGAGGGAACGTTTAAAAACAGCCGTATACACCGGCTGTTTTACGCTCCGAGATCACACGTAACGATACCGTCACGGATAAATAAGATCTGGCCACAGAAAAAAAAAAAGAAAAAATTGACCGGTAAACTTTCCACCGTGGAGGATCCAGCGGGCGCTTAATAGTTCACTTCTGAAGCGTTCAAACAATGAACAAAGCGGTGAATTAAAATTGGAGGCACCCCATAAGTGGGCTCATGAAAGGGGAGAGAGATAATATGGGCCGCCGCTGCAATGGTGTTAGAGCAACTGACGGGGTAACTACTTTGAAAAGAAAAGTTGAAAGCTCACGAGCACCGACGCCTTTTATTCTCCGACGGTAGAAGTGGTTAAGGCGCTTCCCTTCGTCGGTTCCTCGTCATACCAATATTATAAAAAGAAATGAAATTTCAAGTTCATATAATAAATCCTTCCCATTTTGCTATCGCGATCAACAATCCATGGAAACGTTCTACGATTACGGTCGAATCACCGTCATAAAATTGATAAAATATAGATTTCAGAGATGAGATGCAGTCGTACTAAGAATATTCGAACGTTTGTAGCTGCTATGGTTAACAAGTGAGACATCTATGCCAAACCAAAGTGCTTACAATAGTGTGGCATACGTAGCAAGGAGAAAGTCTCAAAATTGTATACACCGTGATGAGGTATAGTCTATTCCATAGAAAAACACCTTAGTGCTGTCATAGTAGCAAAAGGTAGATTAATAGCATACTGAAACTTCTTGTGTTATAAGTAATAGTACTTTCGACTACCAATTATACATATGTAGCCAAGTACTTTTGTAAGCCAACATATGAGACTTCCGTTTTACCATATACATCGTATTGTTTCAAACATTGCTATTTAACGTGCACATTTCACCCGTTAAAAAATAGCAAATGTAGATGTTCCAATACTCTCCTGTACGCGTGTATATCTCGCAAGTGATCCGCGATGAACATTTACATGGACTATACTCTCCTCTGCCAATGCTACTTCCAAGTGGCAGTACATTTTTTCTTCCTCTGTGTTTTTAATGCCCGAGTCAACAACGCGTTCGTACAAACATTCCTTCTGACCAAAGTACTCGCCGGAACCATAAAGCATACATCATAAAAATTTCCCCGTATAAAAGAAAATTACAAAAATTAGCGATTCCGGGGCGAAACTGCGTCGGACACAATAAAAATTGGCCAAGTTCGCGGTATCTCGAGTCGCGGCGACACTAGCGCCCTCAACTCTCGTAATTTCAACCGCGACAACCGTGTTTCGCTCGGCGTTTCGAGAAACTTGAAAAAGACGGTTACAAACGAAGTAAAAAGGGCGCGTATCTTTCATTTACCTACGCCTTTTTCTTTTCATTCTTCCTTCTTTTTTAATTTTTTAATTTTTTGTCAGGTACTTACGGGAGCGGCTGGGTGTCTCGCCGGCGCGGGGTACATCTTAATTGTGGCTAAATACTTTGCAAGAATCACACACGTCCGCAGTGTCCTTTGTACACGGTCACTTCATGATCCATTCCCCGGCTCGATCTTTGCGGCAACATTCTCAGGATCTTGGAGGAACGCCAACGGTCTTCCCTCAGTGTTCAGCATCTAGATCTTCGCCGGCTGTAATTATAACACGACACGATTCGTTACTTCGAACGAAACCAAGGTGTTTCGTAAACTTCGTCGTAAGAAGTCCCGATTTCGTACAACTTGTCTTTTGTTGGAACTAAATCATTGCTCTACGTTTCTACCCGAACGAGGTAATTTTCAACGATCACCAAAATGGACGAGACTAATAAAGTGAGTCGTTCTATAAATGCGAATCATTCACAGGCCAAACTGATTAACTCCGAATGTTTTCAAATTTTGGCGCCAAAGTACCGATTGACGCGCAATTGTGTACATTTAAAACGAATTTGTACTTTTTTCGTTTTGCAGATTTAATCACCGCGAGAGTAACTTAAACAGCGAAATGATTTAGTTGCCAGAGGTAAAATTAAGTATTAAAAGTATGGTATATAATCCAGTTTTTATACTGATTGAAGGCAATTGAAGTTTTAATATTGAATAGAATGCTGTTGTAAAATTTATATAATGGCAGACCGTAAGGACGAACAAGCGTACCGAAACTGGTGAACAATTCGAGATAACAAATAGAAGACCGTACAGTAACGGGTTACGTGCGTTTATGTTCGCGAAAACTGGAGACATTTCCGGTAATCAAGGCTCGATTTCAAAAAACGATAACGTAATTTCTATCGATCACTGACACATGTGGAACAAGATTATTCGTCTAAAAATAAAATGGATTAAAGATCGCAAAGACAAAAATACAAATCGTATTCGATAAATAACCTAAAATTCTCAATCGACTCTAACGACGAAATATCATTTATTCCATTTATACGAGACGAGCCTAAATATCGATGTAACGTGAAAACGATCGAAAAGTGCATCGAAATAACTGCAAACTTGTGCTTCGTTTAAAAAAAGAGAACAGCAATCGGCCATTTTCAGTTTTTCATGGCGAAAAAAAATTGCAGCGACGCGTTCCGTATTGATTTGGAAATTATTTATACGGTGTGTACGCGTCACGTGTGTACGCGGCTTTATGAATCCGGCCGATCAATTTATCGTTCGATTTACGAGGCGCGTAAACCATGCTCCGTCACCATTCCGAGAACATTTATCCTAATCTTCGAGGCGTGTTTCTAACGGAGGACGACAAAGAGCGAAAAGAGAGGCAGGAAAAAAGGAGGAAGGGCGACGGTGGTGGGGGAAGGTAAGTGCGCGCAGCGCCCCCTCATTTAAACCAAACGCAAAGCTGTTGTACGAACGAAATATCACGTACGGAAACTACGTTTCGTATTTTTAAGAAACGCCGTCCATGGTAAACAGTCTTCATCTGTGAGTTAACTTTCTTGCATCTAGAGCTCGTGTTAAATCGCCGATTAAACGACAACGCGGCGTGAAACGAGGGAATGAAACATCGATAATGGCGGACGATGAACAAATGACTCGTTATAACGTACTCGTGACGCGTGAATTTAATTTGTCTGTACGGAAACTGGCGGTGAAATTCAGGTAAGGATGATCAACGAGCCGAATTAATTTAA
Organism: Eufriesea mexicana; assembly: GCF_001483705.2. Lineage (NCBI taxonomy): Eukaryota > Metazoa > Arthropoda > Insecta > Hymenoptera > Apidae > Eufriesea > Eufriesea mexicana. Next base: position 97,062 of record NW_016910121.1, read on the forward strand.
CTGGCTAAAAAATCACATTGTTTGCACTCGCAATGTAGATGTCCTTTTAATTTGTTAATGTTGCGTGTGATTTGTAGAGGTCGCAGACATTGGGAATTCAACGCGTATCTTGCAGCAGTTTGCACGTGTAATTTACTCTTGTATGACTCTCACACGCTATAACTGTCCGTGCACTCGGAATTCGAGACGGGTAATTTGATTTGTCGAATCAAATCGGTCACTCGATTATTTAAGTGACTCGTGTAACTTCGTGGCTCGAGTTTTTCAAGAAACGCAATCTGTCGCAGTAATTCGAATGGGTAAGACATCTTTTTAGGTTTGTACAGGTAATTCTCATATTTAAACATTTTTTGTAATTATGTTTCAATTCTTTATATTCTTATATCGGTATAATAATTAATTGATATTTTCAGGTTACAACTGATCGTCGAGAATTTACTCGTTACAAAATATATATATACGTGTGTGTATAATGACAACGCGTCAAAACAAGGTATCGTGTGACCTTCCGTTAGCGAAAAATGAGCAAAACACGAAACGTTCCGTAGCGTTTGCGAAATATGCTAACATCAGGCGCAAACAAAAATGTCAAAATACTTGTGCAGCAATTCAAGAATATTAATGGTCGCGTTAGGACGATTTGAATCATACTCAAGTAATTCTCGCACGATAAATCGAGCGTACAAATCGAAATCGCGCATGCGCAAATAACGCATATATTAGATAACGAAATTCAGCATTGTTTACAACGGTTACACGTATATGCAAACTCGGGATTGAAAGTGTGTGAATAATTTAAAACAGCGGAATAAAATTTGCAGGATAAAACGCAGCGGAGTAAAATTTTTCGTCGAAACGAAGGATTTCGTTGTTGTTATCATTTCCGCATTGTCATCGGGGCGATTTCACACACGTATACGTGTCATTACAGGCTCTTTGTAACGCCGGATGATGTTTCGTGTAACATGAAAATGGAGTCATGTAACTCCGTTAACAGACCATTCTCCATGGATAATATATTTCACGAGCGATGTATAATGGAGCGGGCGTACGTGAAAAACTCCTAGCCAAATTTGAACAGTCATTTCCATCAATTTGCAATATCCGAATATGGCGGAGCGATGAAAACTTTCAGCGGTTTAACTCGCGACGCCTTTATCGCCTTTTTTCTATTGGCGCACTAAAGCATAAATCGGAAATACATAACCAAAATTCCGTGATAGTCACACGGTATGCTCATTCGGTAAAAAAGAGATCTACAGAAAGGGGCGATCGATATCACGAATATCTTCAACGTTTCTGCCGTTCGTCGAATAATCTGAAAATATATACGCGACGCGGGACAAAACTGTTGGACTGTGTGTGCTCAGATGAAATTCGTGAAAAGGAAAATAAACAAGCATAACGTGGCAGCTGTTCAAAGACACCTATACGTCCGGCTGGAGCAAGGGAATGTATACCGGACGCACAGCGCAGCACGGGTAAGTCACGAAGGAAGTTATCACGAATCTGGCTTAATCGTCGTTAAGATCCTTAATCACGCGATCTCCGTGATTTCTTTTCCCTGCGATCGTTATCGCGACATGGTCAAGTACCGACACGCGTGTCGCCCTCTGCAACTTAAAGGATTTTCCACAATAACCCGCGCATTAACGAAATTAAGGTTTATCGACGGCGACCAATAGCGTTACGACTTCGCTGACATTGACGCTTGCATGTGTATGCAGGCGCGTGTCATCGATAAATGGTTAACACTGTATTCGGTTGATTAACATCCGCGGAAAAATTCGCAATGGTTGATGAGCGATGATTATGATAAGCGCGTACCGGTTTATAGGTTAGCTCGCTATTGTACTGGGTAGTTGTAAAACTGTTGATGTGAAAACTATCGTTGATCTATACGAAGGTCGAGCAGTTGACCTACATTATAGCTGTTTAAATATTTAAGCATTCGAATAGGTATACATGGTCGGTATAATGATAAATAAGTGGTATCGTTTTCTCGTTGATTTTCTTTCCCGTATTTGCAACTAACCGTATACTACGTTTATTGGCCGGCGAAGAAATTACACGGAAATGTCGAGGTAACGGTGAAAAAAAATGCATAGCGGAGTTCTAAGAAGCCGACCGACGAAGAAAGTAGCGAGTAAAACGTGTCGATTGTCCGGATGATTTAATGAGCCATGTACGTTGATTCGCGATTACCCCTAGCGTGTAGCGAACTCCCATTCCCGCTACCGTCGTGTCTCTTTCCAATAATTTACTTCGCAGTTGTGTCGCATCGAAGGTGCTGCCAGTAGCACCGCTTATTAAACGTAGAGAGAGCAAAACTCGTTGACTTCTTTCAAATTGGCCTAATAACGTCGATTAAATGCGTGCCGTAACATTCTGCGGTTCGAAAGATCGTCTTATCGTTTAAAACATCGGGTCGATTAAAGTTGAATTTAACCAGGCGACATATACCCGCGACTACGTTGTTCCCGAACACGTAATTTCCGGTGTATCATGAAAAGCTATTGAAATCTGCTAACATTTCTATAATTACCAGCCATTTAAGTTGGCAACGAACGGAGCAAAGCAACTGAAAGCAATTATCAAGGTTAATGTTACACGATACGGTGTTGGTAAGTTCGCGTACACGATCAGGTATTTCCACCATGTGACAGTGTGTATAAACGATGTCGGTAATTAATGGCACGATTTCCGAAAGAGGCAGGATCAACACGTTTTGTTGACGGACGACACGCAAGATGTCACTCCTACAGTTTTCTTATTATACGGAGCTGATCGTTAAACAAATACCTAGCTACTTGCCGATTATTGCAATTTCGAACAATTGGTATTCCACGAGAATAGAATCGACGGTGAAGCGACTGTGTTTACACAAAAGTCTATCGCGAACGTGTTAAACGACGCGGCAAACAACAATTTCTCCTATTGGCAACACACGAACCGGGAATGGTCAATAGAAAAAGCTGTCAGTAAATAATACCTTTACTCGTGGTTCGTTCTCTCGCGTTTCGTTTTCTCAGGAGATACGTCTTTAATCCACCTTGGCACTATGCGAAAAATATAACCGACACTCACCGATTCTCCCGCACTATCACAAACACTTCATGTATATATGTATAGTCTAAAGAAAAAAAGAAAACGCGTGCACAGTGTCACACATATATATGTATATCGAACGTATAAAGCGTCGGGACGAATCGCGAACGTCACAACCGCACCGTACAACGAACGACGCTCGACTGCGAGCCGGGTACCGAAGTGGATGACGGGAAACGTGTGAACGCCGCTTGCCGCCGCGGCGAACACCAATGAGCGGCTACTAACACAACCCACCGCGGCAACGACACTGACACACCAATAAGGGGACACGAATGTACACAGAGAACGGAATGTGCGTCTCTTTTCTTTTCACGCTCCGTCCTTCTTCCACTCGTTTCTCAGTTCGTCGAGTCAAGGGCGTCGACCGACAGGGGCGATTCGTTGTTTCCTTATATCGAAGAAACCAATAATGGCTAATTTCATAATAATTATGAAATTATAAGTTTTCTCCTCGTTCAAAGATACCACGACATCGATCGAGTGAATTCGTCCTACGCTAAAACGGTCCACGGGAGATCGCACCCAATGAGGCTTCCTATCGGAAATTTTAATAGCTATTTAACTTACTAACACTATGCTGCCGATGTCTTACACTCTCCGCAACTTTTTAACCAAGTTTTGTCGCAAGTTCTTTCCAAGTCGTATAAAGGAATGAAAACAATATTTCGGCACAAAAAGACAAACGAATTTAATTTCGTATAATTCCTTTACCAATTTGTAAATAATCATGTGTTTACATGTACTTACTTATATCACCATGTATCTGCGATGTATGGTAATATATATATGTACAACAGATATAATTCTAAATTTCTCCAAATTTACTTCGCAGAGATATCGTTCCCTTTCATTACATTTATTTCCTTTGTCACGGTCGTTCAGGACGTAATTTCTCACTTTAAAAAAATCTTTATCGACACCCCTGCTTTTGGTTATCTCGCTCGCACTCGGCAGTAGTATCCTCCCAGTCGCTGTCCTTCCCGCACACACACAGTAGATGCGACATATCATGTGGTCTCTGTTGCACCTCGGTATTTCTTGATCTTCCACCTCTTCCCGTCGTTTGTCTCATTTATTCCGAACTTTCGGCCTCTGTCTTACAGGTGCACCGCATCATCGCTATCGTTGTTTCGCTCGCACCTATCCTTTGTCATACATATGTCCTTTTCGCTCCGTCTCTATCCGTCTTCTTCATCCTCTTGTTCTCGCTCCGTCTCACTTTTAACCGTGTATACCGCGATCGTCGCGTCTGCGTTTCCCCGGCTCTTGTAGAACAACAGAGACTGCCTCTCTGCGCGCGTCCTGCTTGCACTTAACTGCAACGAGGCGTAGAAGGAGGAGTACCGGAACCAAGTGCCGAACGTTGCTTGTGTGTCGCGTGTACGGAGTGTCGGCAGCGCGCATAGGACAAAGACAGAGTGAGTCAAAGTGCTAGAGCCGGACAACACGAGTCAACCGGCAATGTAAGGAGAGACCTTTAGGTGGGTGCAAGCAACGCGACGGTGTAGGTGATATTCCAAGCATGGCTGAGAGCGTGTGCGTGCTCATCATATTACACACTGCTCATACATCGTGTCTGCTGCGCTTTGAGGGCGCGAGGAGATGAATCCTCGATTCGGTTAAACGCCCGCCAACTGGGGATGTTCTAAATCAGGCTGTCTACCTGCGACTCGGCTTTCTGAAATTCCAATACCCATATTCCCCCCCTCGCCGCGCGAAATACAAAACAGTTTATAGATGAAACACGTATTATAGCAAGAATCGTCCGAGGAGTGGGGAGAAGGGTTGAAAGCGCGGTGACACATTTTTCCCGGCGAGATAGTCGTAATAGTGACACATCAATGATAATATGGAAATGCATTTAGCGCGCCTTTATGCGAGCGTTATTCTGTTTATTGACACATCAATTTCAAGAATGCAATAACCGTAAAACATTTAGTCTCAGTAATATATAGCGGATAAATGAAATATCGCGTGATTAAACGCCGACTGAAATTGCTGTTACTTCGCCCTTTGGAATCTGCTGCATTTATTGTATCGATTCGCGTACTTGGAGGAGGAAAATTATGTTATATCCACGATAGCAGTTATAAAGCGGTGAACGCGGTGTGACGGGGAGGTGTAGCCAGGAGGCGAGTAAACAGCCGAAGAAAACTTTGTGGGCGGATTAGCATGGTAGGTGTCGGTGGGATATCATAAAACTAGTTTGTGAAGTAGAGGGCGCACCCTTCGCTGTACCGAAGGATTTCATTCCACAGGATTTCATTCAGTCCGCACTGCAACGGTAGACAGGCATTTTTTGAAGCTTTGAAAGGGCGGATTAAGGAGAGAAAACTTCGTCGTTACTTCGATTTTCCTTAATATGACTTTGCTCGCCATAATTTCCACGTTCAAACTTATTCAATTAAAATCAGCCAACGGTTTTTGTTTTGACAACTTGTTCGATGTGCTTGTTCAAAGTTTAACAAACGGTAATTAAATATTTGCTCGATTTATCCGCACGATCTTCTTTATCCTATTTAACACGTCTACGGAGTATAAGCGTGCGTTTCGGTTATTGCTTTACCTTAAATAATTCCGACGAGAAGGAATCGCGGTGAAATTGCGTTACAAAATGTAAAATAAATTATTATTAATACAAGCGTGCGAAATTTATTTTCGAAAATAACAAATTCCTGCACTATGGCAAGTCTGGCCATTTCTCGTTAAGTAAACCACATACGAAAACAACACGACGTATATACGCTCATTTACTTATTCCTATTCGACTGTCAGTACCGTCGCAGAAGTATCCATGAGTGTGTTACGCGTGCTGGGCACACAGTAAACGCAAATGTAGATATACAGTGTCTTTCCCTCCATCTTTCTCCCTCTTTCTCTGTCTCTGTCTCTTTCTCTGTTCCTCTCTCATTCCCACCTTTGGTGCATTGTGCTTCGGTTCTCGATCCCTCTTCCGAGCCCTTACCACAAGCCGCAGCCCACTACACTTTTGCACGAACACGCGCGCGTTCATTATCAACGTACAACGTCGTATAACCATATTTACGTAGCACCGGTGGTCACCCACACGGACGCAACGTGCAATGAGGTTGCAAAGAAACGACTTGTGCACAGAAACGAAATGCTATTTGTCGGTATACACAAGAAGCGCGTGAAAGAGCGAGAGGGAGGGAGATACGAAGACAGAAAAAGAGAGAGAGCGAGACGGTGAAACGAAGGAAGGGACGAAAGGAGACAGAGAAAAGCCATAAATGCAATTGGAAACCTTTAGCTGATATATTCGCGGAACTTCCTGTGGCGTCGCGTAGACAGAGAGGAAGCAATGCGTTTTCTTAAAATAATAAGTCACCCCCATACGATTCCATTTCACCGATACAGGCGAATCGAAACCGCCTATCCATCGTTATAATTACAGCCAATGAATAATCGTTCGTTTAAAGTAGACTAACGCGAAAGCTCGCCTCTTTTTTCTCTGCCTTCGAATCGTCGTCCGCCCGGACATCTACATAATTTCCTCGTAAATCACGTGACAGGGGAAACAACGAAGTACGTAAACGTCTTTGCGTACGCACACGAAATTACTCGTTCCTTATCGCGTGACTAATAACGAAGCAACGACGGATGTTGGAGACCTCGGTAATTTCGCTGGTAATTGGAGCAAATACGGTGTATTACAGTTGAAAGTCGTTGTCAAGAAAATCGATATGTCTTTCATGCGATATACAACGGAGGCGCATGCAACGATGTATCAAAGAGAGCAGCAACGTAAGACGATATTACGTTGATGCGAGGATAGAACAATGGAGCGTGTCTCTAGAATGTTTTAAATATAAAACTCCGTATTTGCTGGAAGCATCGTCGGCACGAGTCGCCTTAAGTTGCTTCCCTAAAGAGTACTACCATTCTTAAAGTATACCACGCTGGAATCATCTACTACCGGCGTCGTAAAAGGGTCTATATATCTAACTTGCACCACTCCGGTGAACACGAACCCCTGAAAACCTGTAAAACACGCGAACCGTCCGGATAATCATTCTTCCTACGGGGAACGACTCGCTCCTGAGCTACGTCTCTCGTCAAAGATAAAAAAGGAACTGGTTAATGGGATAGGACGGCCTTATCTTGAGTGTTTGAAACGTTCGCGATATCGTACTTTCACTGTACCGACGATGCTCGCTCAATATTCGTATGGTAATTAGGTAGCAGAGGGATTCCTTTGTCGTATCTTGTTTATATGCATTATCGGCGTACAAACGTTACAGCATTCTTCAATTACTTTGTCCCTATAACATAGTTAATCATGCTTTTTCATCGATATTTTCTACTTGTTTTATAATGACAGAAATGAAAATCAAAGACCCCGTGTGATACATACCGTTTTCGATTCGATATGAACGGCAATAAGCAGGCAAGCTTAAACTCTTTTGTAGCACACGTTCAAACGTAGTTAGAGCCAGTTATTTTCTTTTACGATGGATTTATCGTGGCTTATATCTTTAAAATCCTTGCAAGCACCAATTATGCATGTGTTACGACTGACAAGATAACTTATTCTATGCAAAATGTACATGTATAATTCGAATATATAATTCAAGGAGCTTTCTTTCTACCGTAGTAACAAAGTTATGCTTTTCAAATAACTTTGCAATTCTTTGCTGTGTTTCTTTGAATCTGACGTTTTTACCTTGGCAAGCTCCTACGAAGAAGGCATCGAAGTTTGTCTTCAAAGGAAATCATAGTAATTTTCTGTTGAGTTACGAGATAATGAACTCTAAGGGCAAGCGACATGCATCATTATTATAGTACACGACGTTAAACGCTGAAAACATATAAAAATAAATATAATTTCGACGTATTTGTTAGAAAAAAAAGATAAAAGGAAGAAAACGATTAAAAACATAAAAAGAGAAGTTTAAGGTCCCATATTCTATTAGTTCAGAGCAAACATAGAAATTCCAAATTTTCAAACCTAAAACGTTCCAAAAAATAGTTTTTCGGCTTCGAATCTAACCTCGCACGTGACCAGAATGATTTCCACAATTTTCAAGTAATCCACCGTACCGGTAGCAAGAAGGCTACCGTTATAAGACTCATTTCTTATTCTTCCAACTGGTCTTGTCACCGAAAATGCCAGTCTTACGAAGGCTCTGTGACTCTGTTTTTCATTCCTCCGGTGGAGCTCGGTGTGACAGTACCGCTTGCATTGTGTATACCTTTTTTCCAGCTGTTCCTCTTTCATGTACACGCTGTGGCGAACGCACGCGCGCACGCACACACACGTTCACAACACTTTTTCCATCTATCAGCCATCTCATTCTATCTCTGACCCATCTACCACCCACGCGCCCTCTTCTGTACTCATTTTTACACCGACCTATCCTTTCGTTGTATGAACAGGCAATGCGCGAGCTGGGAAAGAAAAGAAAGCAACAAGACGAAACGCTGCCGCCTTCTCGTTTAGCTCCTCTCCATTTCGATAATTGAGGAACGTTTGGTAGCACGACTTGGCTTTTGCGATCCTGTGAATCATCGTGATAATCGTACGATTCTCTAATGTTAATCTCTGTATAGTGTTAACCCTAACACCAACGAATTTCTATATTTCTATGTTAACATAGCACAAGCATGCATATCACAGTTGCTAAATACGCTGAAATATGGAAAAATACAATTAGTATATTTTAGGTTATATTTCTTTAGCAAAAGTATTCTAATATCTAGCTTAAATGTAATAAGAAATAATAATAATAAGGGATTTTACCTTATTTGAAATCTTATTTTATAAAGAATATACAACGTTGTCCATACTTAACATTTGACAATAACGTTATTTAACCTATATCGGGAAAAAAGTCATTCCGAGATCAATGTTTATGGTAACGCTTTTGTTTACTTCATAGTATACGATAGAATTGCAAGTTTTATGAAAAGATTTTAAACTCACCTTTAACGTTTCAATTTTTGAAGAATGCAAGATTACGGAAGCTGTATTTTATAAAAGGAAATATAAATGTATAACGTATCTTGTAAATAAGACACGACAGTATAGTCCCTCGTAAGTTTTTAATTTTATTATGCACACGAACCCGCTTTACGCGACACTAGAGACACTTACAAATTCATTACCGACCGAACGATTCGTATTCCAAGAAATGAAACCACGAAATTTTTACATTCAGATAAATTGTTTTAACCTACACGGAATAGATTTCACAATAAGTTTGATTTATAATTTCCATCGTTAATCTTACATCCTTGATATGTAAATGTAATCTGTAGAAAACATACCGAAACTAACCTATCAACCAGACAAAACCGATGTCAATACATATGTAATATGTTTGACAAGACTAGCAGCTTAAGGTTAATCTGTCTTGAATAATTACTCAAGTACGAATATCAACATTTCGTTAATAGTATTCTCTTGTAAGAAAGTTGGGGTGACGTGCTCAAAGGCTACTGACGTAAGTCTGTCGAAAGTGTTGAGACTGGAATAAAGTAATGCTCGTGATATCGGCGAAAATGTAGGACGAACTAAAACGCACTTGATGCAGAAGGAGTGCGTCACTTCGAGGCGTTAAAATCGAGGGTGAAGTGCCGACTTAACGACTCCCTCAGCTCACCCGTTTTAATTTTTTTTTCTTTTATTTTTTTCTCCTTTCTTTTTTTGATTTTAGTAGTAGCAAATCGTGCTTTAACGCATATAAAATAACAACTTCGATTAATATATTATATAAAAGTATATTGAATCATCAAAAATATATGCATCACTTGAATATAAATAATATCAAATTTATTAATTTTATTAAATATTTTAAATATTACAATTTGAATAATATATTTTTAGATAAAGAAACAGATAGAAAAAGAATTCCTTTTATGATAGAATGATCTTTTGAAGAATTTATATTATAGTTGTATTAAACATTTTTAATAGCCAAAAAGCATAATTTTTAATTATTATCGCAATTTATATTATTTTGTGATATTTTAATGATAAAGAAAATAGTTTAGTAATTACGAATAATAAATAAAATAAAAATTTTTTCTTCAAATTTACGATGAGTTTGAATATCATTTTCTCATCAAATTTTTAATTTTACATAATTTACTGATCAATGATTAATAAAATTAACAGCATAAGTTTTTACAATAACAAATTGAAATTTATGATAAACTATTGAATATTTTTTTAAAGTTTTGGAACTTTACATTGTAAACGTGATGTTATTTGGAAAATGAAATGTGATTATATGATACTATATTCTATCATTGATCATTTGTAAGTTTTAATATAACGCAATTTCGAAGTAATTTTGAAAAATTTGGTTTTTTTTTTGTCTTGTTATATATGTACAAGTGTAGAAAAAGTAGATTTTATTTATCAACATTCCACAAAGCTTGTATCGTGCTGCCCTCTCTTGACAAATCGTTGAACTAACTTGTTTTAATGTAGATGCATACAGTATGAAGATAGAATTATATTATTTTCCGTATAACATACATGGTAGTAATAAATGTTACCAACCACTTGCTAAGTCAAAAATAATACATTATACATTTTAACACGATTAATTCAAAGTAGTTGGCAGCTCTAGCTCAGTTGTTGACGAACTGTCGAAGCGAAAGTGCAAGTATCGCCATCTGATGACTGAAATAGTCGAACATTCACAAAACGGTAGAAACAAAACGCGTAAAGAGAGATATTGATTCGGTGCTTGTGTTATATGCTTGCGCGCGTATCTAACTGTAAAACAGTTCTTGAGAAGTGAGAAACAGCGGTAACCGTTGATCTTTTGAACATTATTTCATTCGTCTATTATTCTCAAAATGAAAAGAGCCGCAGTTCTGAATTTCGTTCGACGAAATCGCGAGTGACAGACAAGAAAATTGTTCAACGTATTTGTTGTGTTTTTGAACAAAGAGATACGTTATTTCTGAATGCAAAGAACCGTGACACGATGGTTAAATAGTGCTGTAATCAACAGGATCATATTACGGATGTGAAAATGGATATTAAAAATATCATATTTACCACTGCGAGAGAAGGCAGATTGAAGTTATTAATGGTAAGTTTTGACCATATTTACAATCTACATGTATTTTAGCTTGTTAATATACCATGTACACATTTTTCGGTTCTGAGTATATCTGTTCATAAGAAATCTTTCTTCTAGTTTCATACAAATATTTTCAATGTAGTCATAACTATAAATAAGTAGTGATTTTTATTGGTTAGCTTTCTATATACAATTATTAAATATGCAAATGAACATTTCAAAAAAATGAATTCTAGGTTTTCGTAATTCTTATTATTGTTATAATGAATTTACTTTAGAATTTCTCTTCCATATTTCTGATACAAAATTGATGGATTTCAATACGGATCATCCGATGTTACAGCTAACCTCAAAATTAGAACATTTGTTGCGTTTCTAGGAGATACTTTTATCTTTGTTGTACTCTATTACATAATACGAATTTATATATTATATTTTTTTATATCGTACATAATGTTATTAATTTTTTATTGTATATTAATTTTAATTTCGAATATTTGAAGCATTGCATATTTAATTATAATTTCATTTAGTTGAAATGCTTGCAATATTTAGTAATAATAATTGAAACTTCAAATTAATTTTTGAATTACATAATTAATCGAATTCTTGAATAGTTAAAGATTCGTGGATTATCATTACTTTAATCATACCAGTATTTAATTTCTTTTAAACGCAAATGTCATCCAACTTTAATAACCCTCGTGTTAAATAAGCGTGGTCGCATTTAAACGCTGAAAAGAATTTTCGTCGAATATTTTCTCGCTGTTAAAATAAACCGTCGAGCCGAGCACGCCTCTTTCCTTTCCTTTTTCTTTTTTCTCTCTCGCGTTTTTACATTGTCGCGTACATTTATTCGAAATAGCAGCATGTTGTTTTAATGACATCTCGCATGCGCGCGACGCTGGTATATATCTGTTATGAAACTTCGAATGTGGTTTGCCTTCTACTAATTCGTGGCGTACTCATCTTACTTCGTGGCTAATGCGCGGGACACAACGTGGTAACGTGAAATGAAAAGGAAAAGGATGAAGAAAAATCAAATTGACCACTATTTTATCTATTTGTATATTTGTTACAATAAAGGAAGTAGATTTTCTAATCTTTTCCGTAATACATTGAAATTGTATATACTTTGGGATATATAGAGTATATACATCGCGTTGTATATATCTGTACTTTTGGCATAGGCTTCCGATAACGATCTTTATAATTGCATTACCTTTTAAAACGCGTCTATACGTATTTGAAATATATTAAAATTAAATTAAATTAAATTATATTAATTAAATTTATTTTATTAATGAAAATTATAATTAATACTTCAAATCGAAACGGAAATGTTCTAATAGAGGTCAATGTCGGTATATCAAACAGGCTTGAAAATTTAAATGCTATTTGTCGTGTAATTTAGTGAGGTTAATACCATACTTGTCGTAACCATACCATTATAGTGCTCGTGTTAATGTGTCGCGTACATTATTCCTATCTGTTTATTAGCAGAGATTAAAACCGTTTTAGAAATAATTGTTTTAGAATGATTCATTTCAAGTTAATTTCAAACAAGTATATTTTTTTTTATCTACACCGATTCGAATTATAGTTACAATAGATTTTTGGTCTTATTTTTATTCCTTATTGGTGATGATTACACAGACGATTACGGTTTCAGTATACGTATGTCGTTATATAACAATAATTAATTTAATGTATAATAATATTAATTTTAATCTGTTATAAAATCATATATTATATATTAACCATAATAAAAATCGATGTCTTTAAAATTTCAGCTCGTTATAATTATTGTAGAAAATTACATTCTATCGATGATAATGGCAAATTAACTTATAACTGCGACATATTTATAATTAATTTAATTAATTTTAATTTATAACCCATCTCTATGTGTAGAGTGATTGGCTACTGCTTATTTTATATTTTTGAGAATTAAAAACAGATATACCGCGCGCTTACACGTAGGCACGTTATGCACATGCACACTACAAGACCCATACTTCAGTTGTGTACGCGATGTTACACAGGACGACTAGGGTCAACAGACTCTCGCATTTATATCGAAAGCACTACAAGTTCGACGTCTCAACGAACTCGACGCATGTTCAGATGGACAATGCCTCGGAAAACTTTCGAAGACAAGTCGTAAGAATGACTTACAAAACGTTAAGTTGTCGAATTTATAGGGTTATGTTGCGTAGACTACCAATGCTTTCGAACGATTGTGATTATCACGAGAACGATTATATGGTAAAGTTTATTATTTTATTATGGTAAATTTTTACGGTAAATTGGTAAATGAAGAAATGGAAGAAAACAGAAAATAGTTTTTTGATCAGCGCGGTCCAACGTCAGATTGGCAAATTAACTGAACCTGTGCTCGCATGGTCTTTATATAGACGTTAGTTGGCCGAAGATACACGAATATTCACGATCGTTGCTGATTTCATTAGTAGCTACTTTCCCACTGTTATAAGCAATAATTTATTAACTTTTTCACCTTTAATTTAAGTTCATGGTTTCGACAATTTGTTATTAATAATGTAGTAAATTATCTGTGCATTTTTTAGAAGTTATTAAAATTATTAAATATATCAAATTCATTTGTTTTTCTCTTACAGTTCGATGTAAAGGAATGTTTCTATACCTACTTTATCGATTATGAGGATTACGTGGAATATAATTGCTAAATTCATAGTTTGACGTCATAAAGGGCATAACCAAACCTGACATATTGCACAGTCAGTATTTCAGAACATAGAACACGAAGTCTTATACCATATTAAGTCTAGCCTGTACTTCGTACTTAAAATTAATTTAGTGGACAACAAGCTGACAATCGATAGCAACAAATTTAATTTAAATATTCAGACCCATTCTTCTCAGCTTTGTATATTTTTTTAATAAATTGAATGAATAATGAATTAATTTAGCGTTTATTAACATTATCATAATTTAACAAATTTAAGCAGAATTGAATATATAAATTTCCCGTATAATCTTACTTTCATAAAGAATAAATGTAACGTCACAGAAAATAATTACAATATTCATATTAAATATGAATTATCGCAAATTTAATACCACAGGATTTTCCTAAATTTAAATTATCTTCTGCTCCCGTTACAGTTGTATTAATAGAAGTTGGTAATTGCAGCAAGCATAAATTTAATAGTAAAATATGTGAGTTCGATGATTATAGCCTATTGTGTGTCCGAATTCTCACATCAATTATGTATATAGATATTTGCAATTCATCGTGTATTTACAATTTATTTCCTTCTTTCCAACCACACTTGCTGTTCAACGAAGCATGCTTGTAACAAAAAATAAATTATACAAAAATTAACAATAGCAGGGATTACAAAACGTCTGACTCATTGCATTTGCATCACTACACTTGTTGCGTCAAGCATTTTCAGTTATTAATTTAATTCAAACGCAACTTTGCCTTTGTGTTTTTCATCATTAGTGACGTCTCAATTATATCCTTCCAGTTTAATTATAAGTACATCCTCCTGCTTCTAATCATAAGTATAGATGTTAGAAAAACAAATGTGTTTTTATCGGGTTTAATTGTTTTCAGGTAATTAACACCATATAATCGTAACTGCTTTGCATACCACAAATTGGCTGGTATCAAAAAAAGACCACTGGGATATACTTAATAGATGTACTATCTCGTACATATATGCAAGACAATCAAACTGCATGAGTCGATATAGCCATGAAAAGTTCCTTGAGACCTTACAATTGGATAGAACTAAAGAATGACTTGATTGATTTCATATGCTTTGTTCTTTTAAGAATGCGTAATCAGCGTGAACATGCATGATAATATGCATGTAAAGAGAAAACTTAAATTGAAATTTGAAATATAAAACGAAATTAAGAGAAAGATCACAAAATGCATCTCCTTCCTTTTCAAAAATCAGATAAATACAGCAAACAATCTGTAAGGTACCTAAGATACATGAGAATGTCAACTAATATTTTTGAAGCATAAAAGTATGTAGATTTTTCTATTAAAGTTTAACTTTACCCATAACTTTCTAGAATTAGAGATTCTACTGTTTGTGCCATTTTTCCTCAGAGCTCGTTAATCATAAAACATATTTATAAAATTTGATGTGGAGATTGCACGAGTTTTCAAGTATTTCTAGGTCGAAGAAAGTGTTCAATCAAAATACAATAAATTACCATATAACTTAAAAGTGTTACGATCTGTGGAATATATCTCGAGTTTCCATCATCTGTCTTTATTGTCTTGACAGATAATAATTCAGTAAATATCACACATACCAATTTAGGTTATCGTTATGTCTAATGTAGGTCTTCTCACTCTGATTGTCTAACTCTAGCGGAAAATTTGTGAAAGCAGCCCATCAACAACTGCAAGCAAGAACATAATTCGTAGTCCATCAAAAGTCCCAATGAAATAATCAGAGAGATACGCTTTAGTAGACTATAAATTTCCATTTGTTATTTTATCTCAGTAATCGTTCTTTGTTTGCAATTTCTGTACGTGCCTCGATTCACGAGCATGGACAGCATGACGTACTAGCCAAAACTGACATTGCAAAAATGGTAATAACATAAAAACCAGTCACCGTGCTATTTCGATTAATCGATCCATTTTCGTCTTCAAGTTCACACCATGCTTTAATTCTCTTACCTCGTCGTTAAGAATTACAAAATAGTATAATGATTTATTCGGTGGTATCTTTGTACGTTTGTTTGCCTTCGTCGAGTACTTCGTTGGTGTTGGAGTAAGATTGATGACATTTCCTTAGAATTCTCTTATCGATGGTTGTTTACCTCGACAACTTCAACGTGAGTACAGCTTAAACGTCAGAAACTTCATAATGGAATGAGGAAGTCAACCAGTACATGTTTCAGTAGAATCTTGATGACTGTGGCGATTCTAGTGAACAGCTTTTTGTGATTTATGGCTTAGTAATTTCAAGGACCTTCTTTCTATTTGGATAAACAATTAACATACAAATTGATGGATAAGAACTTGGCATACCTGGTGACTTAGAATATGTATTAATTATTCGTTTACTTACTCCTATCGTGAGTTACTCCTATCACGACATTTGTAATTTTTCCAAAAGAAAATTCCTGTTTTGTAGTGATCATAACGTACGACAATAAATTTGAAATATCTTTCCCTTTGTCAATATGGCTTGATTTCTACGGGAATATTTATTATATTTAAAGTATTTTAAGATAAATGTAGATAAACTATTTACCTGTTTGTGCAGTGTGTTTTCTTGTAGAACGAGAAATAATAACATATAATTTGCATGAATTAGTAATTATGGTAAAAGCTTGGAAAATCGGCTATCGAATTGAATATTTATAATCTACGAAATATGATCAAAGTATTCTGTTTACGTCTCATGCGCGCGCACATGTTGTATAATTTCTAAAAATAATATAAATCTTAATAATTATTTAAATATAACTCGAAATATTTCATTGAATTTTTCGAACAAAATGCCATAATTTAAGTTGCAATATTATGATAATGTGAACAGTAGATATCATAGATTTTCTGTCTCCTCCCGCCTTTTTTTCCCGCGCGAATCGACCATATGCAACGATCGTGCCACCCCACCACGCAGTCGCAATTTATTGAAATCTCAGGTTGGGCAATCCGTCTCGCGTCAATCGCACAGACGCTGGTAATTTAATAGTGGAATGTATCAAGAAAAACGGACAAGCTTTCGAATTCGACAAAATCAAAATATAAATAAGTTCGTATTAAGTCTTTGAGAAAATATTGTTTTTTTAGATTATTATTGAATAAGAATGAGTTTACAATAAATAACATCTATGAGATTTAAAACGTACATAACCTTCGAAACGCCGTAGTGATTTTAAGAGTTGTAGTCGAATTTAGTTTAAGAGGAGTGATTAATATGATCTTTGGGTATAATACTGGTATTCAGATACTTCAACGATGTAGTGTTAATATACCGTAAACGAATGCTTTGATACGCGTGCAGATATTACGCAACGCAATAAACCTGTCAAATTAGTGCGCTTTACGTCAGTTTCTTGTACAGTATGTAAGATATTACATAACTTCAATTCTTATGATTCAAGGCTGACATCAATTTGTACTCCGCTCGGGGTCTCAATTTCATAAAGACCTCTTGACCGATCGTCGCTCTGCTGGTAATCCCGGTGAAACCACAATCACGATTGTAGAACGGGAAACGTACAATCCAGCTCGTTTTACCGCGAATAAGATATTCAGAGGTATCCAGTTCAGATTGCATGTGGAAAAATAGCAGCGGCCATATTGATGTTACTGTCACCAAAAATATGCAGGTAGATATACGTTTTCCTCTCCCAAGTTTGTAACGTTAATCGTTATTCTTTTATTTTAGTATCACAGAATTACGTTATTTCTATTTTTACTATCTCAAATTTGATCGATATTCGTGTACTTTATTTTGTTTCTTTTTTTTTTACAGTTTCGTTGTGTCGCTACAAACTACTACAATATAGACTTTATAATGCATCCACCATGACACGACTTTCAGTGGTATTATGTTCATATTATGGAATGATTTATTATTGTTTAAATCACTCGACTAAAGTTCCTAGACGCACACTTTGATCTTTTCTATACATGTTGATGTATGTTGATGCATGAATATTTATGATCAAGTTGTAGCTTAACTAGTTGGTTGCATTGGTTTTGTAATTTCACTCTGTCAGGTCTAATCAATCGTGACTTTCCTCGCATATTAAGTAGATATGATAAGGGAGATTCCGGTTTTTGAAACAGATTCTCTCTCGTAGGTGATATCTTAATACGTATGAAAGTACATGTATAAATATACAATTATATTTTATCGTATTTAGATAAAATTTGTGGTCTATCTCGATGTAGAATCATTAAGTCTGTCTACTTACCTCGATTATATATTTCATCATTTCATTAAAAAAATTACTTGTAAAAAACTCTTTAAACAAAATGATTCCGAATATCATTTGAGAAATTATTAAATAAATGATTAACTCCACATAAATTAAATGAAATTATAATTAAGATTAAGTAAAAAATATAGTAATATACTTATCGATTGAATATAATTGTAACTTTGTTAATTATTGCTATTACTCTGGTATAAATTTCTGTTAAATGTGTGACAAGGACGGCTCATTGAAATTCGGACAAGTTGAAAATAGTTCCGTCAGAAAATAGGTTATAATTGCTATGTTGGAAAACAGATTCTGTAAATACCCATGGTGAGGTTGTATTTTTTGCACATTCAAGGCCACTTTCCAAAGATATTATGTACTGACACGAATTACCTCTGTGATAGATAAGACAATGCAAATCTAGGTTAGGTTTGTATACGTGTCTAACACTTACGTTTTAATTACTGAAATAACTATGAGTTACGAGTCAAGAACGTTTTTCTTCGGTGTAACGTGTTACATGCTTTCTCTTGAATATATTAGCTTTCGTTCTGTTTATACGAGGGAGACCTCATTCTTTTCAAATTAGTGGTTAGACGATGAATCACGTGTATGTACATTTATGTTGCTTTCAAATTATGTTAAGTTGATTCCTTTTTATATTAATTTATAATTTTTCAGATTTCGCGGTCATGTTCTATAGAATATCATTTGACTGATGATCAGACTAAAAGTGTCTTTTAAATTAAGGAAGAAATGACAACCTTTATAAAGTCTATTATCTCTTGAAATTGTTCTAAGATCAATAAAGTTATCTATATTGTTGTTTCACACCTCTTGTTCTCCTTTAAGACAAAGGTCAGACAATATATAGAATATATGAAGAGTTCAAACAGAGACGAATTAAATAAAATATTAATTATGAAATATAAAAGGAATTGTAATACGTCAGTACAATATAATATAGCCAAGACGAGTAATAATTTAGTGGCTAATACGTGGGTAGCATCGAGAATTCAATAATACAAGTTATATTCGTACTTTATTCAATTCGAAATATTTGGAACGAGTTTTGTGTCATTTCTTAATACGGTTGCCAGTTTAAATCTTTATTTAGTCAGCTTGAACGAGATCTGAATGTTACCATTGTCTTCCATATGTTCGTGATACCATTGTCTTTTGTTTTCCCTTTTTTATCGCTTCTAGTTGGAACGGTTGGCTGACAAAGCAGGTTATTGTCTTCCGACATTCTTGTGGAGCTATATTAAGATTCTCAGAAATGCTCTTAAAAATAAATCTATGTCGTAACTCGATTGTACATTTTAAATGACAAGGTACGAAAATAAATTTCAGCAATGTGTCCTTTTCACTAGATCCAGTATAATCGATTGTATTATTTTATATATTTTTCCTTTTTAATACATCTTTGTAACAAATCTGTGTACCTAATATGTGAAACATTAGATAGCTTTCTCAGTGGAAAAAGTCTTATTTATGTTATTATAATTTATAACTGTTACGAATACAAATAGCTGGTTAAAATAGCATTAAGTTATTATTGAATTTTGAATTCATGTTTATTTGAATTTTTAAAACGTTCCATTTAAATATTCAACATGGAAAGTTCAAGAGATAACCAGGAAACCAGATGACATAAACGAAATTACACATTGGGAATGATTCATTCGACAGTTTTGGATTATTCGTCGTTTAAAACGTTTCTCAAATAGAACTGAAAACAAAAAACGAAAAATACATCACAATAATTAGCTTGCAATATTTCTCTACTCGAGCTTTCTTAAATAAAGCATTCAGCTCTTTAAGAAGCACCTCGAATCTGGTTGTTTACTCGTTTTAACCGCAGTAATTTTATACGACAGACTTTCACTTCAGCTTATGCTTCCTTTTGTTTCCTTCATCCACGTCAATTCTTTTCCTTACAGTTGCAATTAATCCGTCTGTTTTGTATAAAAGAAGGGAAACTCGTGACTGAGAGACAGGACGGAAGAATGACCCGAGAAACAAACAAGTCGACTCTCGTAGCACGTTCTAATATTACTGTGTCGACGAAGCACGACGCCATGAGTCAGAGGCATGCGCAGAAGAAATGTCGTTCTGGGAGGGAGAGGAGAGTGAAACGTCTAGTGTGCCTGCGATATTTTTAATACGTTGCACGACCTTTTATTTACCTTTATTCAGATGGGAATCCGAATAATGATTAAACTACCAAAAGGAGGGATTCTATTGGTTAAATTTTCCTCAATTCTCTACATTCCTTTTTTGTGAGAGGATTAGTTCTATCGAATGGAATTTTTACAAGGACAAATGTCATTTCTAAGATTTTGTTTTTCGTTCCTCACGATGTGTGTCTGACTAATTGACAAAAAATTCCAAAAGCTGTATCATCCCGTGTTAGGTTATACGCGAGACACAGAATGAAGGATTTCGAAATCTGGGAATTTTCCATTTGAACGACGATTTTCCTACACATACAATTGATCTCTTTTCTCTGATGATGAGGTAATACTTCAAGTGTATTTCAAATCAATGAGTTTAACGACACATAGTAGAGCTAATGCAGCTACATGCGGCAAAAAACATTTTTTCAACTGATATCACATATATATATTTTATTTTTTTATTTTATAAATTTCAAATATATTTAACTTACTTGCAGTCCGGCCGGTGCCAGAGCATCTATTTATTTACATATCTTTCGGAGTTGCAGCTAGTTATAGCTAATTCTTTTTGCAAAATAAAGAGGAGACTTCGAATTTTAAGATGTCGTAAGAATGAACGATAAATGGTGCTAAATGGATAACAAAAAGGTATGATGAAAATTAAAAACATTCAAATCGGTATAATTAAAACAGTATTACAAAAAATAATTTTAAATTTTGTTCAATTTAAGGGTTAGGTTAGGTTAGGTACTAGGTAAATTTCATTGTATCATTCATCGTTCAATTATAATGAAATATATATATAGAAGAGTGGATTTGGTTTCACGTAATTTGGAACTCGACTTTTTTAAAATTGTGTAGGGATGTTAAAAATGGACGAATATTTGAAAAGAGGGTACTATATCATTCTCCATACTCCTGATTAACTATTGGTAAAAAATTTTTTCTTATATCAAAGTTTTTTAAATTGCCCTTTTACAGCCTTTTGGTGCATCGGCCTCACAGTGCGACGGTCGATTGGTAAATTTGTTAATACTGAAGGTCGACGATACTTGTTATTCGCGCTCGAATTATTTCAGTGGACAATAGGTATTTCGCTTAAATAAATTCTAAAGGGATATTTTTAACTACATCTTCCAAAGTGCTCTTAGTGTCTTTATTTTTACCACAGGTGTTATAAGAGTGCAATATGATGGAACTAAAATTTTCGAGGCATCCAAACCATCATACATTGCTTGTTATACATATCAAAATTACACCTAAATTTTGTGAAGAAAATTTTCATAAAGTTATTCTGGTTTTATAAAAAGGTATCTTTTACAACATATTTTACAGAAATTTCAATATATTTTCAGTATGTTTCGAATATATTTCTTAATGATTTTATTCGTATCTAAAATTGTTTTTTATTTATTTCAGACATTTTCAAGGCTATTTTTTCATTAACCCTAAACAGATTAATCATGATTCAGACATCGTAGCTTCATAGTTGTTATTAATATACGGAGAATATGACGTGTAATTGACAGTTCTATAAAAATTTTCGTTCGCAAGGTTTATAGATTATGAATTATACAGGGTGCCCCAGTATCGCTGGTATACTGATGGTCCATCTGCCTTAACCAAAGTGCACGCGTATTCAATGAATATTCAACATCGATCTTCTCGATAACGAAACTTCGAATGAAAAAATTTTATTCTGCATTTTCGATTTGTTTTTTCACGTAGAATCACCCCGTCGCGGTTGTACTACCGTTCCTGGGACACCCTGTATATGTGCGACTCTTGTGAAAGGCCACCACGAAGAAAGAGGTATTTTTTCGACCTTCGGTATCGTTCTATAGTTGGTATAACGATGACAATGTATCGTTGTTCACTGACAGCCTGCTAATTTTTAGGATATATGTGATTCATCGTCCAGGAATGCATCTGACTGCTTCCATCTTTTCTTCCTTTAGAGAAGTATTTAACGCGCGTGCGTGAAGTGCAGGCGTAGAACTCGTACAGTAGATATAAAACATTCGCATCATCGCTCCTTTTTTGCTTAGTATTTAAAGACCATAATACGATATTACTTGCAAGTTACGTGGCATTTTACTTATATTCTTCAAATTTTATTTCTTTTACATATTCACCACTTAGAAATTTCGAATTTTTTCATAGTTAAAATAGGAAATTGTAATTCGCCATATTTAATTGTAGTACATATAGGGGTTAGTTAAAACAAATAAAATTAATAATAATTTCATTTATTTTTTGAGTAATAGGCAATTATATTAATATATTCAGTCATAGAGCCAGTAAAAATATTAGGAATCATTTAGAAAGTGTCTTCTCAAATAAAAAAAAAGTATCTTTTTATTCTCATAATATAGTTGAATATAATTTTTGCGTATGTTAATTGTATATGATAATTCAGATATATTATAATAATTATAACTTTCGCTAATCAATCTATGTTGATATTAGTCATTTAAGCTGTTATTAAGTCATTATCTAAGCTTCATTTACTTGAACATGATTAGATATGTGATAATCATGAGCACTTCGCTGAGTAACGATATGACTCGCATTAAGTTAAACTTTTTCTGGAAAAAGAAGCCTTTCCGGACTTGATTTACTCATTACAAGTTGAATGACGCACTATGCGCGAAGAAATTGATACTATCAGTCAGTACGGGTGTAAGAAATTAGTGTTGAGAAAATAAGATCTAGTAGTTAACCGGTAAAATGTTTAATTCATAAATGTAGATATGCGTGAAAGCTGTTTTGTTTCTATTGTATTTCAACAAGCAGGCCGACAATCTAAGAATCTAATAACGTTCATTAACTTTTAATAAATGACAGATTTTAGGAACAGCATTTTAATTAAAAAGATTTCATAGGATTTATTTAATTTGTGGTTCGTTGTTTTTTCAAATATCATAATTAATATAAATTCTTAATTATGAATATTTTAAGAATTACTTTCTCAATATATGTATTCATTCCATACATTTAGGATATACTTTTCAGTAATAAATTGTACGTTGATTTAAAATTTAGTGAAAATCCAAGTTTTCGAAGTGCATTAAAGGAACGAACGAATAGCGTTATCGTTGTTAATAAATAATGGATTGACAGATAAGTAATAGATGTACAATCCGTGTGTAGCATGTATGTATGACTTTCGAATATTGCTAATTTGCCTAATTCGAATAGCTTACACCAAATGCTCGCGAATTGACCATTCCTAAATTGCATATTCATTCGATGACAAACGAAGTATATGGGCCAGAGGTATTTTCATTGTAGCCTAAGCAAATTTATGCAGGCGTCTCCAATACATATTAATTAATTTGAACTCGTATCGATCGCCTGACACAAGAAATGGACTGATCGGAATTAAAACTCGATGAACGAATTAGCCGATGCATGCGGTGTTCAATTGCACCGTACAAAAATAAGCGGCGTTTATGGGAAAATAAAAAACCAAAAAATATATATATATATATATGTGTGTGTATATACCTTTCTGGTATTTTTTTTCAATTCTTCCTCGCGAGAATATTATTCTTTTTTCGATAATACGCGAGTAAAAAATAAAATCGTTGAACTGGACGTGTATGAGCGCAATTCGTTCCTGAAAAAGGACAAAATTCGACGACCACTCGACGAATAATAACGCATTCATCGAATATTCCAACGTTTACATTTGCTGTTTTTAACTGGTGAAATGTGCAGATTAAGGGGGCAGACCAGTATGACATAACCTTTCTTTAAAAATTCGTAGAAAACGATTGGATAAAGGTAGCCGTATAAAATTTTCACAGACGTTACATTTATCCTTATACTACTTATACAAAAATTTAGATAAAAAATATCGCTACAGAAATGTCTGAAAAAAAAATCTTGAACTAACCATCTGCAAAATGGAGTGGATCTTGATGGTGGACAGGATACAGCGCGGAGAAAAAATCTGCAAAGGATGAAAAAATGTGGCGAGTAAAGGTAAACAATGTGGTTATTGCGTTAACCACGGCTAACAAATTTAGAGCTTTTCGAACAAGTTCGAAGAAAAATCACGAACTGAAAGGTGATGGAATAAGACAAATCGTTTCTAAAAAACAAACTTTTTGAAAATTTTCCGAATTTTTAGGTTCCCAGTCAGTGGTTAATGCCAAAGCTACGTGTCTTGGACACCTACTCAAAAAATTTCACAGTGATTGGAACTTTGGTTCTTCCGTTATGCTGTCTATCATGCTCAAAAGCAGTGTGTTGAGAAAATTGAGGTTAGACATTTGGTTGACAAAAATGTTTGCTCCAGTTAGAATTAATTTTCGAATTTCGATTTCGAGTGTTTTGCACTCGACGCAGGAAAGGACGGAGAATTTTTTAAGACAAAGAAGAAAATCTATTTTTCGAAGATTACATATTGGTCTGGGTACTACAATTGGATATGTACAGCACTGACATCGTTTATGAATTATTCATGAATTTTACGCAGAGTATTGTTATTCCCCTTTTTCTTTTCCAAAGTCGAGGATTCCCGAGGAAATCGCGCGTTTTTAATTATGCAGATCGTATCGCAAGGAAATTTGCAATCGATATTATTGTTCTCGAGAAATCACGATCCTCGAATAACCGGGAAATCCGAGAACAGTAAATTGTTCGAAAAAATCGTTTACACGGGAATAAAGAGCAAATGTGTATATGCACATATTCTATATTGTCTGCCAATTTCCTGTAATTCCTAAACGAGAACAATTCGCGTTAGTAAATTTCGAATGAACACGTTTCGAAACCTGAACTTTGTGCTGTTCATGGAAAATGAATTGGCCAGTAATTAATTTCAAAAGGCTAGGACATTTTGTTTTACATTTTATTTGCAAATTGTTACTTTATGTGCTCGGGATAAAAGCCATTGTTATACTTAAATATCGTAATTAACATTATTGAATTTATCTTGATATCTAGCAGACGCTATTTTGATATTTCGCATCCAACCTAACCTTTGTCCTAACCTAACTTTTCCTCTTACCTATTCATCGTTGTTCAGATGTTTTGAATCTATCTTAACTAACCTAACTTTTCCTATTAGTAGGTTATGATAGTAAGATAATAACAAAGTGGTGAATAACAGGATTGAATCAGAGTACCAATTTAAATATCAAAGGAACGTAATGCGATCATCGATTGAATTGAGCATAACAGAATATCGTGGATCTAAAATTATAGCATTTCTGTACGATAAGGTATACTTAATTGACTAAATAGGTTATGAAACTATCTACACCTGACTAAAGAAGTTATGTGTTACAGTTTGCTTGCATTTTTCCTGGGAAAGCATTGCATTGGACGGTGTTTACACAGACATTCTTCGTATTATTGAGAATATCGTGCCTCAATGTCGAGCAACATTTGGCTGATGAAATAGCAAGCAGTATGGTCGTAATAATATTTCGAATTTCTTGGTATACGTTCAAATAATTTTTTAATACGATTCGTTGTTCTGAGAATAATCCTAAAATGAGTGGCAATAAATTGCAAGAATATAAATGGACAGAGAGAGCATCGTAGCAACAATTTTGGCAGGATGTCATTCATTGGAATCATTGGAATAGAAGTAATCAGAATGATCTATAGCATCCTAACAACGACTCATTTATTGACCGTCATTTTTCTCTCACTAATAATGCCAATTTCCACTTATTAAAAGAATCGTATCGTACATGTATTCAAGGATATTCTGATCACGATTGTGTACCGAGAAAACTGGTTGTTAGAATTTTCCTCCGCTGTACGTAGAATTATAGTGACTCTCAACGTAAATAGTCGTCTTACGAGCTTTTCTTTGTCACAACTAAGACATGTCAGGCACCTGTAATTTCCTTAATTAATTGTACTTAATTATCTAGTGAGTTGTCTTCTCGTAGAAAAAAGAATTACTCTGAATTACGACGACCTTCATTCCGATAATACACTTGTGTTATCCTTTATGGATAATTACATTGATTGTGTGTCTATTTTCGGGAGTAAAGCTTTAGAGATTAAAGGAATAAGCGCAAAGAAGTAAAATTTGCTATGATAAAGCATTTTATTGGAATTATGGGTTTATAATTGTAAAGTAGCTACGATATATTCTTTTAAATTCTTTTATTACTTAAGGAAGGTATAACTATCTTCGAGTGCTTCTCTAGAGCAACTGACCTAATCGTCAGAGAGTGTTAAGAGGGTACATAACGCAGTTCGCCTAAACTCCCAATTCTTATCTATCGTGTATATAAACATTCGTTTTCGAAATCTAGATCTTATAGACTATTTATTCACATCTTATATCCTAAATGGATTATATATAACTATCTTATCTTTCCAACATACTTGGTAAACATTTTTAAGAGAAATACAGTCACTCTTATTATCCTGTTTGCTTTGAATATATACATATGACGATACTCGTATCACTAGTAGTATGACTAATAGTACATGACTGGTACTGTGAAAATATGAATCTTGTAAGCTACTGTATTCAAAACGATCGTTCGATATGATGGTTATACTGGGTAAAGACCACCGAAAGTGACAATATGTCCACGATCATCAAAGTCCTCTGATTATGAGTGAATGAAGGTACTCGAGTTTGTGTAGACTGTTGGTTAGCTGAGGATCCTTATAGTCCGTCCAAAGAGACGAGGTACCAATGTTTACATTGACTCCTGCGTGATCAGTTAAGTGGTCTGCAGCTATTATAAATCTCTTAGCTTCTTTAGATATTACTAAATCTGAGTGCAGAAACTTCATGCCAATATGTATCATGCTTTCCTGAGAAAAAATTCCAAAAAAGTCGATTTTTATTGATCGGGTTACAATATCCCCTTAAATCGGTAATTGGATATTTGAATGTACTTATTCAGTGTAGCATAATACTCTTTTGAAGTGTCCTTTTTTGCTTTTTATAGCGTGAGTATAGTATGAATGAAGTGAAAGGGGCAATGGATATGAGTCATAGCAATGTGTCGGTCATTGATGTAAATTACTTTTCGTAATCAACTATTTCACCCTTACATAAAGTGAGTAATGACACTCCATATGATACATATACTTACTGTCAAATTATTTTTGTTTATTTAACGACTGTACTCTACTTGTAATATTTTTTATATTTCCTGCGTAAATTCACGTAACAATTTCACTTGGAAAGTAAACGTAATTGCGTGTAATATCGCATGATATATTTTGAATCATTCTCCTTTCTATCTCTTTCGATAGTTTGACACTGTTACGACACATTTTATACAACGGAATTTCTAAAGTATCATTATTGTAGTACGATCCATATCAATCTTTTCAAATTCTGTTTGGCAATTGTCTGTTTGACAATTTCATAATAACATTCGTTACTCGCAAAGTACAGTAAAGTCCCATACTACACGATTCTCATTTTCAAATTTCGCGGGGTTGCAACTACGTAACCCCTTATCCGAGTATTCGTTTGAGCGACTTTTAATAAAATTATTAATAACAAATTAGACTACGATTATTCGTAAACAATTGATTAATATTCAATTATTAATATAGTAAGATGATAAATGTCCGTGGGAGTGAGTAAATATGATAATGTGTGTTTACTACGCGTCTACTATCAATGTTAACAAGTCTCTCTAAAAGCGTTCTATGGTCATTTCATATTATTCCGTATAAGAAGTTCGCTTCCGTTATTATGTCAGAAACGAGTGTCATTTTACATAATCCCCTTATGTATGACGTTTTCCGCATCGAGAAGTTGAATCTACGAGAGGTTATACGTAATATTGGCATACGTGTGGTACCTGTTGCACTTTAACGATACACGTTATACAACCAACGATATGCCGTAGTCAAGCATGTAATGATACATTTTTCTAGTACCTCTTTGTGACGCTTCGCGGCGTGACGTTCAAGGTGTAACTCTCCCTTGTCGATAGATGAGGCGAACTGCGTCTATTAATCGAAGCGCGTGTTAAAGTTGCCTCCCTGGTCGTTAATAACATCAATTACGATACACAACAAGTCAGTGGTTTTTATCCTCTTGGTTTTTTCCGTTTCAAACTATCTAATCGACGATTCTAGTCAATTACCAGTAGCTGTAGTTGCTTGATGATAATACAAACAATTTACCGGCAAAATACAAAGTTCTACTAGTTTACACGTCATTTTATAGTCACATCAGTGCAATCTTGTTCGTGTGACTTCGTGTGTCGTCGATTTTTAAGAAATATCAAAGTACTTGAAAAATCAGATTTAATGAATTTCAAGCTTGTAACTGCTGTAAGTTAGTTTTAATTCGAAGTAGTTAGAATTTCAAAATGCTTCACAAATAATACATAAATAATTTAGGTTAACCTAAAAAAATAATACGTGAATAACCTATAAAATTATAATTCTATATCTTACGATAAGATATGTAAGCCTTACGTATGTATATTTTACATAATATTGCATTACATTGGTCGTTACATTTCTGTTCAAGCGTCTGTCAATTAATTCAGAAAATTGAATTTCTTTATTCCAGCTGACACAATGTTAAAGTCAATACGACAGAATCTTCGTTGAAGTAAATGTATCTCATAATCCGCATACACGACGATTACTCCTCTGTTACATAACAGCCGGTAAGAGTTGATCAGGAAGAACAATTAGAAAGTGTACACGAAGGTGTTCTGAGTTTATGCGATCTCCGAAGCTGTTGCATAAATCTGTACGCAGGGCGAACTTTCTCGAGTTTTATACGTATTCTTGTCTTTTAGCTGACCACCTCTTCTCAATCCTGCGCCGGGTAAGGAAGGTCCCTCTCTTCCTCTTTCACTGCACGTTTGTCTTTCTCCTACTCTTTCACCTCGCTTGCTAGAGTCTCGCAGACACATACTTCAGGGAAACCCCAAACGATCAGTGGCGAGTCAAGGATTGAAACAAGCTTCGTGGTTTTTTCCTTTTGAAGGCTAGCAAGGCTTTTTCCTTTATAAGGCTAGCGTGGTTTCTCTTGCGTTACCATTTTTTCGAAAAGTTAGTTCATTGTCAGTCGGTCAACTTGTCGATTACCGATCGGGCATCTCGTCTAGTTCAGATCTCCTCGCACATGTGACGTAAGTTTCGCTATAAACGCACTATTGTCAAATTAGCGCGCTATGCATTCACTGTTGTGTATATAATGCGCGTATTGAAAATGGTTTCCTTATTCGTGTCCGGGCTTTGACAAAATGGTGATGCACGTTGATATCATTGCATATTAAAGTATTACGCAAATATGTTTACCGTAGTAAAGAAAATATATTTTTATCTCTTTGTTCGTTTCCTTTTATAATCAGTGTATTTGATTATATGGTGATTCTGATTAAGTAGAATTATAATTTGTTCTATACCGATAAGTAAATTTGTGAATTAAGATACAATTGTTTAAGTAATCGAGTCTCTATATTAAACGAGTTAATAATGAATTAATTCTGATTGTATTGTAAATGATTATATCGTAGTCACGTGATTCTTAAGACACCTTGATAATTGTGCGTTTTAATAAACTCGATTGGACAACAAAGACACACGTTAATTGCATCTGGGAAAAAGAAAACGAGGAAATGGAGTACGAGCCGAACCATGAAGATCATTTTATGCGGGTGAGTTTCGCATTCCATTTCGTTAGTGGTAATAAATAATCCATTCAACGATAGCGTGCATTTCTTACGTATACTTTTTCGCTTCGTTGAAAGCACTCGCATGATTTCATGTCATTAAACTATTAAAAATTATTATCGGCAAGAAGTTATCGATCAGTCAAGCGTGAATATATAAAGAAGGCAATTTATTCTTGCTGTACTTTTATTTATAAAAGTACCTACTGACATTGATTTCTTGTATCATTTTTTATTTCATGATGGCTAACGACTTTTGGAAAGTAAGTTAATGGCCGTCAATATTTTTTCTCTTTGATAAATGATTGACTGTAAGGACGTTAACATACGTGTTTTACTTTTTCTCGCGAATGATACAACGTCGTATAATTCTTAAGGAACAAAAATTGTTTTGGGAAAAAATATCACATTGTCGAGTTAAAGAAGATGATATATTAGGAAATCAATAAATAATATAAATAAAGATGTGAAGTTCATCCATAGCTTTAAAACTGATACACTGTTTATCAAAGAAGACACTGGAAAGTCTCGTATGGGAAACGTATAATGAAGGTGTGATATATGAAAAACTGTTAAATTTGGAAAAAATCCAGTATCTGCTGGCGATCACTTACTATACTTGCCATTGTTGTATCTGGTCCTGAAATAGAATGTCTCATCCGTGTTTTAAGGCGCGTTCGCATTCAAGCAACGTGTGTCCTCAGCGTTCGTTGGCTGCAGAAAAATAAACTCTCTCGATCCACGCCGCACCGTATTTTCTGGCTTCCTCTGTTCTTTCGAATTTATTTTTTTTTCTCGTTTCTGAATAGACTACGTATACCAGCCATACATGTATATTTATGACGGGTTTCTCAATCGAGAAAAGCAAAATACGTTATTCTCTGTTCTGTGCTTGTCGACAAGATCATTTGTTAATTGTCATGTTGATAGCTCGAGGTAACTGTTTTGAGGTTAACGTACTCGGAAACCACTCGCGTTCTAGCAATTGATATATATATACAAAATGTCGTCGTGTATTAACAGAGTCGAGGTAAAATAATTTAAACAAGACATTTTCCGTTGAATTGTAAATTAATGTTAATACACGAGTGTTACCTTGTTTTTGTTTTCCCAGGAAAGAAATTAAGAAATAAAAAATAAAATAATGCGTTTTAACGTGAAGGACGAAAGAGATTGTGTTGAAAGAGTTAAGGATATTCGAATTTATATTAGTGATTAAAATGGTGAAAAAAATTAAGCGATACATGCTTATAGAATATTATGGAATGGTGAGTATGAAGATATTGTACATATATATTTATATCTGTGTATCATACAAAGATATAAAAAGCATAATTAATTAATACTGCATGTCTGCAGAGTTGATCATTGCGTGTTGATCTATGTTCTTAAGGGCAAGACCACTTTAAGCTGGCTTCGAGTGCATGGTTACAAGAAAGTAATACGAGTATCCGTGTGGTGGCGTCTCTGATTTCAGGCAATTTTATCTACAGATCGCGTTCCATGTTCTGTGCATATAAATTTTTAGAACATTTTATTATTCGTCACAAAATCACGGAAACAAATTACGTTTTGCACTACATCAGGACGGAAATAATGTTACAAATTTTTTTATTAATTTAGGAATTTATTAACAATGATAGTTATATGTATATAATTTTGATTGTAATTATTCCGATCATATCTGTATAATTATGCTTAAAAAATAACGAAGAAATATTTTGTAGAGAAAAATAATCGTGCAATAGAGAGTGAATAATTATTATAGTCATTTGAAATATCAAAATTATTGTCGTTCTCGATATTCTGATTTTATATATTGCTTTCAGTATTGATAGTTAGTCCCAATTAAGAGCAATAGATTACAATATTGTGTTATAAAGAAGTTTAGAGATATTACTTAAAACAACTTAACTTCAGCTTTCAGTACAAAGTTCGATTAGTATATCACAGAAACGTAATATATATGCTACGAAATGTTTAGCGATAGTAATAACAACTGGATGTGTCAGTTAGGTTCTAAGTTGTGTTATTACCCCGCCTTTATACTCTATTACCGATGCTATGAGTGTGGTGATTAACAATTATTCTGTAATTTTAACGCAATTTTACTGTAGCTAGGTGTGTCTAGACAAAGTGTAATGAACCAAGAAGCAATTACGCTTGGTACGATTTCCTGTTTCTGTTTTCTTTTTTTATGTGGAATTGTATGATTGCTACAACCTGTTCATCATTCTTGAAGTTCATATCCATAGGTTAAAATTCCTCTGAATTCTATGGTAAATTCCCAAGTTGACAAATTAAAACTAAAAAAAAATTGCATATGTAAAATACAATTTTCTCCAATTTTTAAATTATTTTCAATTTCAAAATAGCCTACATATACATACATATATTTATTTCAACTTTCTTTCAGCTTCCTTTTCATGTAAACGAATTTTGCAACCTTTTCCTAAATGAATGACAAAAATATTGGCGCTTTA
Organism: Eufriesea mexicana; assembly: GCF_001483705.2. Classification (NCBI taxonomy): domain Eukaryota; kingdom Metazoa; phylum Arthropoda; class Insecta; order Hymenoptera; family Apidae; genus Eufriesea; species Eufriesea mexicana. The sequence continues at coordinate 129,500 of NW_016910121.1, forward strand.
ATAGTGAAATATGTTATTCGCCATAGAATTATAAAATTTCCTATTTTTTGTAATAGAATATGTGAGACACGCATATTTCAAGTCGTACACGAATGAGAAATGTGTTCAAGGACAGTACGCGGTGAAGAAAAAATTGTACTGCTCAGTGAACTTCAAATAATCGAGATTGCAATCTTAAAAGGAAGAGAATAAGCGGTGAATTCCATGAAAGATATACATACGTTACTTATCATATATACAAATACTCGAAACGGAAGAAACATCTCGAAATAAGTTCCGCAAAATAATTTCGTCCCCTCGCTTAATTTACAGTCACGAAATGACAGTCAGAATTTACGTCAGAAGCATTGTGTTGAATTTTAACGAGTACAAGTTTGTGTACTTCGAGAATGGAAACATCTGATATTTATTTATCAAAATTTTAATTATTTCGTAAAAATTCATTATCTTTGTTACCATGAAAACGAAATTTAGTATTCGTTTATTTTTACGGGAAGAAAATTAAAAATTTTTACCAACGATTTATGGGCGATCGTAACTCCATAAATAGCGACGTAACACTTGTAAACCTTTTGAGAAAATACTGTCTTTAGGTCAACGATCGTGAAACGAAGACAACGACCGTATTCGTCGTAATATACATCGCCAGATCCGTGTACAACATTATGGTTATAATGTAGCTTGCGTTAACAAATTACTTCGACATAAATTTTATGTTCCATAGCCTTCTTAATGTTGGTATAATTACATAGCTTCAAATATGTTTATAATCTTTCATGTACTAGAAAGTAAATGACCTTATTTTATATGGAAAAATATATGTATATATATTTCAAGAAGACGGTACATCTTCCTAATCTATGAACAGATTTTCTTATAAATATAATTCCAATAGAATTCGAATATTTTAAATTCCATCTTTTTCTATTAGAAATTATATTCTAACAATTTCTGGAATGAAGATTTTGTAATTTTTGAAAAATGTAAAATTAATAATTTGCCTGTGTTATAGTCCTAATAATTCTGTCATAGTTTCTGTTTGGATTGGTGTACGTTAAAATGCTTCTAATGTTCCTTTTTCCAATAAATACACGGTTAATCCTTTATCGTAAAGGAGTGAGCCATAAAATTTCAAGCCAAACTAATAAAATTCAGTCATCAAGCAAGTGTAGAAAATATCGAGATTAACGATGGAATAAACTGAAATACCTTCCATTTTCGATACAAAAACGTATCATGGGTAAAACCTGTAACAGAGGGTTATACGGTAGAATAATATCATAAAACTGCATACATTATAAACGTAAAAAGTATGCGGTTTAAAATAAAAGAAAAATAAATTAAATGTTAAGATTAAACAAGAATCAGATAAGAATCTTGATTACCTGTAGATTGTTTTTCCAGATAACAGTTTCAGTGTTAAACGAGATAGCATTATGTGCAAATCTATATTTTACCTTTACATAAAGGTACTTAAAGATACCTTTAAATAAAGGTAAACCCCTTTACATAATTATAAATTTAATAGCCATGGTTAATACAGCATTGTTCTTGTAAATGCTATAACATGAAAAGTGTTATTATAAAATTATGCAAATTATTATATTTTAAAATAATATACTATTACAATTTAATATACTTTAAAATGTTTAATTTTGGAAATTAGTGAAAAATTATAGCAAAATTTCTATTTTTCTCTAAAAGTCTCTATTTTATTTTTTGATATTTATAATAAATGCTTATAAAGTTATATAGTAAAAATAATTACTATATTCATACTATATTCAGATCAGTTATAATTTGTTTGATGAGGTTGTAATATATCAGGCATTCTTTATTCCAACAGGCCCAATTCGATTTTTTTTCTTTTCCATTATCCTACATTCATTAAATACGTTTGAAACGATCATTTCGTTTGACGTTAATAGCTTTCCTCGTGTAAAGAGGCCAATAGTATGGCCGTCTGTTAAGCGAAGTTCAATCTTTATGAGAAGATTCGTTTCGGTGTCTTTCGTTCCCATTACCTACATTTCTTGCTAACGCAGACCCAAAAAGCAGCAGGCGGGCCCACGAAAAAAGAATATCGGTCAATCGAATAACGGAACATCCTGTCCATTTTACGTATGTTTTATGCGCATGCGTGCACGCGCGAAGTTCTAAAAGAAGAGTTCCTACAGTGAAACGGAGGCAGAGAAAGGTGTGGTGTAAAGAAAAATGGCTACAAAGAGGGAGTTAACAAAGAAAAGAGGGGCAAAGTAATAAACAGCCGAGCGAAAAAATAAGACAGAAAAGTAAACCTGCCCGGTCTCGCCCCCTATTCCCTTCTCCCGCCTCTTTCGGTATACGTCAGTTTGTCCATTCACCGTTCTTGGTCGTGGGCCCAATGTCACCGATTATTCGTTTAACGGGATCTATACGTCCACGGTGGTGGTGAACGATGATTTCTCCAGGAGCCAATCGCCAGTTATGGGTTTTGGGCTTCGGTCAGTTGAAGAGAGTACATTGTTACGTACGAGCACTGGTGCTGTCGTTTTTACAAATCAACGCATACTTACAGCGAATATTTTAATCCTCGTGTTTTATCAGAGTGTTTCGATCGAATTCACGAAAAGTTCCAGCCATTTGTTCCATCAGTGTTGATCGATTTAGTATGACGAAATTTTGTTAGGTTAATCGTAAATATCTATCACACACACTTCGCACAACGAATCGATATTTTCTCGTAAACTTCCGAGAATTCAAAAAGCATTTTAAAAATTCAATTTTTTTTATGGTGCAGGCTTTCATCTTGTGGTAAATTTACATGGAATTATGTTATAAGAATTCTATCTCGTCACGACAGCTTTTTGTCGACTCAACTTCGTTAAAACCGTGCAGCACCACGTGGTTCGAGAAGACAGCGCGTAACGTCTGTATACATTGTAAAATTTATCTTCAGGAAACAATACTTTGACCGCTTGTGGATAGTGTGTACTTATTTCTCTATCTCCTGCATATAATGACGAAACGTGTGAATATCACGAGAGTTTGAAGAAAACAAGTAGAAACTGAAACAGTTGCAAACGATTATAACATTCTTCGATTGGTATATCGAATTATTGAATATCATTAATCTTAATCATTAACAAGCACTGTTACGTATTTACAACGTTTATTAAGTGAGAAGAGAGTCCAAAATTAGTGATTGTGTTTATAAAGAAAATTTTCCAATCGTTAGGATTACACTCGCTTTGTGTTTATAATTTCCTTGCATACCTGTCACATTCGCGCACGAATATTTAATTCGACTATTGGCAACCTTCAGCTCAGAGGGCGCAGAGGTGCATCAGTTCGTATATCATCGCACGCTACGAATATTCACGAAGTTACACGAGAATTTCGTTACGAATTATTGGCGGCCGTAGTCGTCGAATTATCTAACATTATTAACTTTAACTGTTTGAAGTCTGTATAAAGAAAAAAACTATTTCCGTGGTAAGAAAAGTTAGAGTAGAAGCTGAAAAGTCGGACGTAAAAAAGAAATTGACCTGAATCGACATTCGACGAAAAGCTGGTGCGCGAACGAGTGGACACGAGGAGGGGGCGAGGACAGAATAAGGCGAACAAAAAAGAGAGAAACGTAAGAGAGAACAGTAAAGTTTTGGGAAGAGGCAAGTCCCGACGAGTGCTGTGTGACTACATAAAGAGAGGAGCTGACGCATTTTGCATATTTATTATTCGTCGAAAGAAGGAGAATCTGGTGGCAAGCGTGGTTCGCGGTAATTCGTTAGTTCAACTGTCGACTCAAAATTCACGTTTAGTTAGATTATTGAGTGGCGCAAGTGTCGTTGGCGGTTCTTCCAAAAAGCGTAGGTGCATTCGTTCTTGAGACGAACTTTATTTTAAACGGTTCAACACGGGGTCCATAATATCAAACGTAAGTTAATTTGTGAAAATTTGAAATATATATTTCCAAAATTGTATTTCATGGTAAACTAGAATAACTGATGTTTATTAATATTGTACTGTGTTATAACCTAACAGTAATACTTTTGGTCGTTAAACATTTATGATATTTTTATAGGATGATATATTATCTCTATATAAATATCTATTATAAGGATGGTCTGATAAGACGATAATTAATCTTTTTTAAAGAAATTACTTGAAAGATTTAAAAATACTAAGTTCATCAGAAATTGCATGTTGTTCTTAAATTATTATTTGAATAATTGAAAAATATAAATATATTTAATTTTTCATTTTTATTATATCAGAACTGTTTATTTTTCAAACAACAGGAACGAAATAAAACAATTCCAGTAATTTGACGATTCTTTAGGTAAAATACTTGTTTTTGTAAAGATAATTAATATATTTATATATTTGTTGCAGGAGTTACTGGAACATGTCAAGAAAGATGATGTAGTAAAATTGGTCAGCACAACAAGCCATGACACGACACCGTTAGTTATAGCCTGTCGAAATGGACATTACGACGTAGCTGAATATCTCATTGAAAAATGTGGAGCAAATGTCAATCAACCTGCCTCTGGTAAATTTATTTATTTTGGAAAATTCTTTGTTAAATTTTTTACATGCATCAGCATCTTTCAAGTTGTAATCACTAAACACAAGCGAATATGTGAAAATCAAGGGTAAATGTATTTCTGAAAGGTCGTAAATTTTAAACATTTTAGCTTAATCCGACATAATAAAATGAATATGAAAGAAACTTTAAATCATATGAAATAGTTTTTATAGAGAATTCTATTTTATAGAGAAAAAGGCAACTCGTTAAAATTATTTTTTTTTATTTTTCCTTTGTTTTGAGTTTCTTCATTAATTAAAATTTCTAATTTAGTGTATCCTAGTATCTTTAAAATTATATAAATTATATTTGACACTGCATAATTGAAATTTATTATACTAAAAAAAAAAAAAAA
>NW_016910121.1:134589-154386 GCF_001483705.2 Eufriesea mexicana
AAAAAAAAAAGTAATAACGTTAATTCCGTTATTGTTTGAATGATCATTAATATCATTAATACATTTGTAATGCTTCATTAATTATTTCAATAGTGATGTTCAATGGCGAAGTGATCGAACGTGCACCACCTTTATGGTGTGCAGCAGCTGCTGGTCATTTGGCTTTGGTTAAGTTGTTAGTGAAAAATGGCGCCCATGTGAATGCAACCACTAAAACAGATTCTACGCCCTTACGAGCAGCTTGTTTCGATGGCCAGTTGGATATTGTTAGATTTCTAGTAGCTCACGGTGCAGGTACGAATCATTCAAATATAATTTTCATGTTAATGTAATAAAATGAAATAATCTATCGATAATTTCATAATTTGACGAATTTTTAAATGTCATTTTAATTAGCTATTCTAAATTAAAATAATTATTCTTTTCTATTCTAAATTAATCAAATTTTATACAAAAATATTTTTCATATTTTTTTATTAAGTCAAGCATAAATTTTATTTATGTAAACCGAATGTCTTATATAGTGCTACATATTTAGAATTAATAAATATTAATTTACTAATTAATAACGACAAACTCTGTATGATTATAGACATTGAAATAGCAAATCATCATGGTCATACGAATTTGATGATAGCCTGTTACAAAGGTCACATTAAAATTGTTAACTTCCTACTTGCCCTGAAAGCAGACGTTAACCGAAAATCCATAAAGGGAAATACAGCTCTTCACGATTGCGCTGAAGGTGGATTTCTAGAAGTCGTTAAGGTTCTCATCAAACATGGTGCTAAAATGAACGTAGATTCCTATGGGGTGTCACCACTTCTTACGGCAGCAGCAACAGGTTAACATAGAATGTTCAATACACAATCCCAAATGTTCCTTTAAAACAGTTACAATTACTGAAAATAATTCTTTACAAAGTTCTTTTGATCTTACAGGACATAAACATATCGTTGACTATTTTATTAGTATATCGAATTTAGTGAGTCGGCAAGAATACATAAACGCATTAGAATTATTGGGCGCCACATACGTGGACAAATATAGAGATATGATAGGTGCGCTTGAATATTGGAAACAAGCAATGGATAAGAGGTTTGTGAAAGTTGTATAAATAAATACATTTAAGATCTATGTATAATATGTATTTTATGATATTTATAAATTATTAAAATATTTATAAATGACGTATCTTAGATATCGATGCAAACCAGTGATACCGAAACCACTACCACTACCTGTTGTAGTTGATTATGAGTTTGCGTGGGAAATTACCGACTCTGATGAATTGGATGGATTATTAAGTGACTTGGATGCAATGCGAATGCAAGCACTAGTAATTAGAGGGCGAATATTAGGACCGACTCACCCTGATACTAGTAGTTATATTCGCTTCAGAGGGGTAGCATATGCGAATAGTGGATTGTTCAGCCGTTGTATAGAACTTTGGAATTATGCTTTAGATATAAAACAGAGTATGTTAGGACCACTTGATCCAATGATTGAAAGTTTACTTTTTAGTTTTAACGAACTCTTTAGCTATATGATATGTAAACAATCAAAGGGTCAAACAGTATTGTCGGCTCAGAGGGAAGAATTCCTTAGGGTGTTTAAGAAAGCTGTATGTTTTAAATGTAATACGCAAAAAAATTTCATTATTTAACTATACATATATGTAATACACAGTACATATTATTTCAGGTATTCGAAGCGAAACGAGGTAGAGAATTGTTAGACAAAGGATCAGCTCGTGAACATGACATAACGTGCTTCAATAAGATTCTTGTAACTACTTTGCATCTAGCAAGTTTATTGACTCTTGAAATGCCAGAAGAAGATACTGCACAACATACTGCATTGCATAAAACACTTTATGAATTAGTTCAAATAAAAGACAATAATGTAAGTTAACATGAAGTAATGATTTAATGATTAAAAATGTGTTAAATATATGTAAATGATAAATTTCTTAATAAATTAATTTTTCTTATTTAGGATCGGAACGTGTTGCACTTAGCTTTTAGCGAAAGGAACACTGTACTTAAAATTGGCCCAAAATGTTTGAGTTGTAAGTTTCCTTCTTCAAACTTAATAAAGGCTCTCTTAAGAGTTGGCGCTGATGTCAGTGCAGTAGACACGGCTGGAAATACAGTATTACATCTTGCTGCTATGTTCCATCCATCACCTGATCTTATTACTATACTTCTTGACGCTGGTGCTCATATCGATACTGTTAATAAAATGGATAGCACATTTGAATCATTAATGCGAAATAAACGTCTATACGGTTCTACAATTCTACAAGTATGCAATCCTGTAAAATATGTTACACTCACCTGTTTAGCGGCCAGAGTAGTAAAAAAAGTACATGATATTAATTCTGTTCCGGCACAACTTCAAGCCTTTGTTGAAATGCATTAGTGCATAATACGATAGAAATTATAGGCTGTCATTTAGGATATGGACTATTAGAATTATCAATTTATAAAAATATTTATTTGTTATTTAAACGATGAGAAAAACCAATTATAAAATTGTTTCTTTTTTTGAAAGTGCAAAATTAATATTGGGATATTTTTTCCACTAAAAAAATTTATCCTCAACAAAATTTTCACTATTATGCACATAATAACACGATAAAACGGCAATGTATTTAAAGTACGTTATCATAAATTTTTTCGTTACGTTTGCATTATTTAATCGAATAACAGAAAATGTATATCTGTGTCAATTAGTACAGGAGTACTAATGGAGTTTGCTATTTGTTAATAGTCTTTATACATAAACAGCATTACAAGCCATAATATACACCTTGCATTCATAATATTTAATTCTAACTTGAGTTGCAGCATATTAAATTAAAATCATAGAAATTATTTTAATTTTCACTAATTGTATGAGTAAATAATTTATATCAAGAAGAGAAGTTATAACATTACATATTACATATATTGTTATAACATTATATATTACAATTCTTCAATGCTATTAAATTTTTATTTTGTAAACAACCGTAAGTGTTTCGTTTTTATTAGATATCGTTGGAACGTTTTCAATTTTTAGACTTAAGTACATATTTTATATTCATCTATAATGTTTAAGCTTATTTTTATTTAAAATGTGATAAACATACATATATTATACAGAATTTTATATATATATTTAAGAATTAAATATGGGAAATGTTTCTAGTAAGGTACTTTTTTTGAAAACAGAGATATGCACTTGACACTAAGTAGCACGACTGTAACAATTTACTCACACTAACATGTATAAAGTTTATAATTTCAATGAGATCTTGATGTAACATGAAAATTTTATACCTTCCAAACACATTGTTTTAGCAATTACATTCACACACTTTTTATCTTTACACAGACACTATGATTATCTAAAAAAAAAGTATCTTACATATAAAGTCATCCAATTTTACTGTTATATCATGTAAAGACTGTGGAAATACAGGTGTGATTAATAATATATCGACATGTTTATTTATTTCTATTAAATAAGATAGCAATGGATTTTCATCCTACAAGACTTACCGCTCGATTACCTTTTGGACGGATGAGATAGCTTTCCTGGAATAACAATACATTCATAAAAATCTGTCTTATAAATTTGGAACTTACCTAATTTTCCTGTAAGGTGTTAGCCGCAATTTAAAAATTATTAAAGTATTTAAAATATATTTAGTCTAATCCTGTATATTGAAAATTTGTTTTCAGGCACATTCGAATAATTTCGACAATGAACATTTAAACGATATCAAAGAGGAGATGCCGTTATCCCTATTTTCCCATATTCGTTGAAACACATAACATCCTTCCTCCAAAATATCTCGTGGAATATTAAAACACAACTGATCACTCACGATGGAAATAATACAACAAACCATTGCACACGATCTCATGCGTTATAAAATAAGACCCTATCTGACATCAATGACATTATAAGAAAAAAAAGACCACATCCTTCAAATGTTAAGAAACAAATTTGGCAACCACACAGCGGAGATCGACGATGGTTATTAAAAAACTCCATACGCATAATGATTTGAGCACGCATTAAATATTTCGTTGGCGATTGCGGCAAAGACCAGAGCATAAAATATTCACTACCACTTACCATAGAAGTTATAGTCAATCATGGCAGTATTTGTTTTTTACTTTATATAAATTCACTTGAAATACAGAATTTTACAATCATTCAAACTAGTTCTCAATAAATATGGAAGATACACTCTCGATGCTACAATAAAATAAGAATCAACCACAATGTTAGAGACGAAATACCATATTACCGTACATAGTTGTAACTTTCCCCAAAACCTGTTAATCCACCATTTCAATCAATCGTAAAATTGTTAACCATCTTCAGAAGAAGAAAATACCACATATAACTTGATAATTCGAATATTACTTTAACGATGCGTCTCGGTGGCCATTGATGAAGGAACAAATTGATACCAAAGCTTGATACCAAATTTCAAGCAAATCATTCCTTCTTGAAACATATTCATCATAGAGGAATAGAAAACCACAATCACCTGAAAAATATCTCACCTGCGATGTAAACAAATATTCACATCTCACAAATTATGAAGCTTACACAGATCTCAAAAGTAAGCAGGGAGTTCTAATATCTAGAGGTACAGTAATAAAATTTTTCAGCAGAAATTTCTGCTTAAGTGCAATACATTTGAAAAAAAAAACTTGCTCTAGGTAAATGTATTGCACATATAAAAATAGCAGAAACGATATTCTCTATGCCAATGCATGTCCATATCTTAAACCTGCTTAAAGTATAAAGAATCACAACAACACAGAAATAAAACACAACGACCAGCATATTTTTTGTAGTCAAAACGGATTTGGATTTTATTCAATCACTGTCATGATGTCGTGGTTATACAAGAGTGTTATACAATGCGCAGAATGTTCCTCGAGATCTACATGGCGAGAGGAAATATGTTTACCAAAGAATATATTTATAAAATTAGATGGAAAGTATCTATTCGATTTCTTAAACATCGAAAGTTATTAAAAAATGTTTGTTCTTTAGTCAAATATTTCGTATTTTTTGGTAAACATATTCTTGATGCACAATATGTAAGACAAATTCTGCCAAATTTAGGGTATAAAGTCATCCAATGTTCGTTCGCTGAAGTCTCAAAACGAGTGAACTGGAAGGGACCTTCCTAATGACAACTAAAATTTTGTATGCTCTACTACACTTGAATCTCCAAGTTACTAAAACGATGTGGCGCGACGAGTAAAAGATCAGATCGCAGAACTACAATGAAAACAATACAGTCCCCTGTTGAGCCATGATGTATCTTACTATGTATTAGATACAAGAATAGAGTGCGACCGACACCACAGACAAATCGACACACGTCCACGATCTGTGTAGGATTGTGCATGAAAGTATCTATCATACATGGATAAACTTTAACTCGTAAAATCCGTAACAGCTATATCGCGTTAGTATTTATGCTTGAAAGATTAATCTGTCCCTGATCGATAAACCACTCCGCGAACGACCAAATCGTCATGTTCAACCGGAATGTGGGAGAACTGATTGATCTCTCGTCGTGAAAACTAAGAAATAAACTTACAAGCTACATTTGATAATTACTGTAAATAGCATAAACCTACATACTGAAAAACCTACAGATTACGTAGAACATTATGAACCTAAATCTAACAACTAAACTATGTGTCGATCACTCGAAAAGATTGATTTTGGAGTGAACAATTAGTAGACTTCCACTGTAAAAAGGAACGATAATCTGGTAAAAGAATTTCGAATGAAACAGTCGTAGCAAGGAAGGGTGATCATCGGCAGCCAATGAGTGTTTCAACGTTGAAGTAGGCATAAAACACAACTGTTGATCTTCCAACGACAGATACTTCTCACCCACTGTCCTAAGTTCTGCCACACAACTAGGATGAATTTCAAGTATTGTCATCAGGAGTGGAACAATCCTGCAGACGACATACGAACACCCAGTCTCCTCTCGCTGCACCAATAAGTTATGGTTAAGCGTCAAACTCTGCAGAGGTTCTCTATTAATGTTACCTTGAGTGTATTTTCCAGCATTTAGTAAAGGCGAACATCAATCGTTCTACCGTCGATACGTGACCGATTCATCATAGCTATATACATAAATAATTAAGGAAAATTTTGTATAAAATTGAACCTTTTACAAAATTCATATTTTCACTATCCATTTGAATATACAAAAATAATTTGTACTATTAGTATATTCTTTGAAAGGATACACACAGCACGTTCAGCATCCCATTCGGATGCAAATCGTACCATGCCCATATCAGTTCCTCGCATTTCAGCAAATTTCACCTCTCCAACATCTTGGAATTTGTCCCGTAACATTTGCCATGTTGTGTTTGGTGGGAGCTATACAATTATTTTTATACATATAAGCAAAGATATACCAAAAAATGATAAGTAATTTTCTTATGTACAATAAGAAAAAAAGAACATACATTTCCTATAAGAATAGAGTCCGACATTGGCCGTGAACCATTTGTATTTTGTCTGTTGCCACCTCCTCCTTGACCTTGATTGCCAGCGAAACCACCACCTCCGCCAGGAACACGATCGTTGTCTCCTCTGTTGAATCCACCATCAAAATCTCTGCCACCACCGAAGTTAGAACCACCAAAAGCATTGTTTCCACCGAAGCCTACATCATTGTCCATTTTAGATAAGCCTCGCGGCGCAAACGAATTGTTGCTTTGTCCACCAGCTAAAGAGGCTTGTAAATTAGACAAACCTCCAACTCCTCCGCCGAAATTATTTAAGTTAGAAGCCAACTCATTTGTTAACGACGAATTCAGCAAAGAACTCGTAGTCAGGTTAGCGCTCAAACCTCCAGCGAGACTTGCTTGAAGAGCTGCTGCATTTGTATTCGTCAACGCCGATGCTATAAAGGTATAAATGTATTTGTTAGATTTTTTATCTACTTTATTTTACATATTATATTTATAAGAAGACTCACCCAACTGGGCTGGCACAACATTGTTTAAACCAGCTCCAAAGGCACCAGCAGCCAGTACAGGAGCGGAAATAGGATTCACAACAGGTGGATTATTTGCCTGTACGTTAGGAATGTTTCTAGCTACATCCATTAGTCTATTACCACCAGCTCCAAGTCCCATTCCAATTCCCTTTAAACCTGTTTTACCATTAATATTAATTTTTATATTGCTTTATTTATATTGAAATAATATATTTCTCATAAACTAAGCATACCTTCTGGTAATTTTGGTGGCATGTCAGGTTCATTTGCTCTATCAAGCCTAACAGTCATACGTCTATCATAAAGCTGCTGGTTGTGAAGCATTGATATAGCTTGTACAGATTCTACTGGATGATCATATTCTACAACTCCAAATCCTCGTGATTTTCCATCTTTATCTTTTCCTAATTCAACATGTAGTACTTTACCAGCTAATTTAAATACTTCCAATAATTTCTTTTCATCCACTTTGTAGTCAAGCTAAATGAGGTATCCAATTTATTTTTATATTTTTATGTTATTTGGAAGTTTACAACATTTTGTAATATAAAAGGTACTTACATTTGCTACAAATACTCTAGTAACTAAAGGTCCATTAATACCTAAAGATTCTAAAAACTGAGTACTTAGACCATAGGTATTTCCAAATTTACTATCTCCACCACCACCACCGCCACCTCCGCCACCACCACCGCCGCCACCACCACCACCACCACCAGCAGGAGCATTCATGTTTTGACGACCACCACCTTGTGGTCTTGGTGGATCCCTAAATCTATCATCACGAACTCTTTCATTGTTACGAGCTGTTGCCAGACGACCATATTTATCTCGTTCAACATCAAAGTCCTAAAATAAATAAATATTATAAAATATATCTTAATCATGGATTATATTAATAATTGAAATTGTAAGGAAGTTGAAAAAATAACAATATACTAACTACCTCTTTGACGACTAGCTTTCTTCCCTTAATATCATAACGATGCATTTTTTCTACAGCAATTTTTACTGAGTCTGAATCTTCAAATTCAACAATACCACAACCTCTTGGTTTGTCATTTTCATCAGTAAAAAGTTCTACATGAGCAACTTTCCCAACTTCTGTTCTGAATAAATCTTTAAGATCTTGCCAACGAAAATCATAGGGAATGTTTGATACATAAATTCTTCGATCTGAAGCTTTTCGTCCACCACGATCATTTCGTTCCCTACTACGATCACGACTTGTAGAATTTATACGGTTTTGTCGCTCTGATCTCCTATTACGATCACGTTCTCTACTTCGATCCCTTTCATCATTATTCTGCACTTGACTCCTAATATTTAATACGATTATGTAGAAATAACATGTGTAAAGGCAAACATGTTCTATTGTTGCTTGTTCGTATATCAATATATTTTCTATGTGTTCTTTAATGTATAACTTATATAAAGGTTAACTAAAATTGCGCAATAAATAAATATTCATTCAAAGAATTCATATTGTCGATATGTTGAAAATGTGTTAGCGTCGGTTTACATTAATTGTACATAATTTTCCACGCCGACAAAGAACTTACAATGAACTATTAAAAATATTAATTTTATACTTACTCTTCTTGTTTGATCATCGTAGAGGCTTCTACCACTCAATAAACTAATTTACCTAAAGAAATTATCTTAATGCTCGTAGTTAAAAGACACTAAATGACAATGAACATAAAAACGTACGCGATCACGAAGCGTCTTATAAAATGGCCGACCGAGGAAATGCTAAACCGTACCGGAAACTACGGTATTCAAACATAGGTTTCTACTTCAAAAGATACAAATAAAGATATGAAAATCGTTTGATTGTAATGTTTTGATAATTATTTCGCTGCTGTCACATTACATTGTAATCGTAAATTATATTCTTTTAGTTTAAAGAATATTATACGTTCTGGATATTTAATTTTAAACCTAACTCGATTAAAAATTTTCGGACTTAAATATTAGATTTAAGAAAAATTATAACTCAATTTCTAACCAATCAAAATTCTCACAGTAAAATTCAATATATAAATTAGATTCTTTTAAAATGTTATAAGAATGTTTATTTCTTGATATTTTTATTGTGCTAGCTTATTATCTTAAAAAATTGTGTTAAAAAATTGATTAAATGATGGAAATCATTAGGAACAAATTTTTCCATTCATCCTTAGTCATTATCTTGTAAATCAAAATGTCGGTATATGTGGAGCCACTCGTCGTGTTCTATATGTCGTCCGCTATGTTCCGTTTCCGAATAGCAGAAGACATCGTTTCGCGGGAACCAATCACGAGTGTGATTCATCTCTCGTTTTTGGTGTTGCTTCTGACGTGCACAACTACTTTGGGTGGTGGAAGTTCGTGTTTTTATTGTAAATTTTACAAAGAGAATGGCAGCACAGTGGATACGAAATGCAGTAAGTAACATGTCTCAATCAAGAAATCTTAGAAACAATCAATGTCCCGCAAGTAACTTTACTTCTTTCCAAACGATAAGGTTAGAATTCTTCATAGATGAGTTATATGTCTTTCTGCTGGGGTGTAATATCTTGGCAGTCTATCTCCTATCCTTATATCATTCATAGTTTTTCTTTCTTTTTTTAATATCATACAATTTCTCAATATCACCTTTGTACTATGATTTCTTATGAAATATGGTACTATTCCGTGCACGTTTTTCTTAACAGTTATTAATTATATTGATATTTAATTAACAGGTTCCGAAAATCGGCAGTGTCCGTTTTTATAGTAGTAAAGTTCACAAATGTACCCTTATTCCGGGAGATGGTATAGGACCCGAAATTTCTCTCGCTGTTCAAAAAATTTTTGATGCTGCTAAGGTAAAGTGACTTTGATAAACAATTTTATAAAATATTGATTTTTCTCAGCACGATATTTTTTATATAATATGCATGCTTCCTTAGTTGAATGGAAATGTATTGATAATGTGTATTTACTTTGACATTTCTGTTACAATTTTTGTACAGTAGATATATCATATCTTGAATACTTGTTTTAATTTTTGTATTGTTTGTAATTTGAACCTTACAAGGTGACCCTATATGTCCTACTACTAACCTTAAGGAGTTTATTTTAATCTTACTCTTATACAGGTTGATCCAATTGTAGGCTAATTCAGTCTATTCTTATTGTAGCTAAGGTATGTTTTTTTACTTTGTATATTTTTTATAAACATACAATGTTTGCTATGTAAATTTTAACTGAGTGCATGACATTATTAAATTATTTTTATGTATATAGATATGTAATGATAATGTATACAGTAGTTAAAATGTTAAAAAACATCAGTGTATAGCTTTTTAGCATGAATTAAGAAAACTTTAATAGTACCACTCATATATCATGTATTGCATAACACTGTTACTCAACTTTCAGTATTTATATGTATGTTAATGCATGCCTATATATTTTATTGTTTTATATGACAGCATTAACAAAAATGAATGTGTTTAATGTTAAATAAGATTATATCAATACATTTTCAATTTCTTGATATATATTTATGCTTATGGTATGATCTTAAATATTAGGTTCCGATAGAATGGGAATCTGTAGATGTAACACCTGTAAAAGGTCCAGATGGAAAATTTGGTATTCCTCAGGCAGCCATTGATTCAGTTAACAGAAATAAAATTGGTTTAAAAGGACCATTGATGACACCTATAGGAAAAGGACATAGATCTTTAAATCTTGCACTAAGAAAGTAAGTCATATTTTTATCTTTGTATAATTAACAAAAGTTAAATGCATCTACTTTAAACATCTACACGTATTATCTTAGTCTTAATATATTTATCTTGAGTTGTTTGAGTTACATAATCATAAATGTTATTGTAAACATATAATAATTTGAATTTGTTCAGATTGGTTTGTACGAAGATTTAAATGTATAAAAATGCATTTTTATAACAATGTACTATTATTTTCTTTTTTAGAGAATTTAATTTATATGCCAATGTTCGACCATGTCGTTCTCTAGAAGGTTACAAGACACTGTATGATAATGTTGATGTTGTCACTATTAGAGAAAATACAGAAGGAGAATACTCTGGTATAGAACATGAAATTGTAGAAGGAGTTGTACAGTCAATTAAATTAATTACAGAAGAAGCTTCTAGCCGAGTAGCTGAATTTGCTTTTCAGTATGCCCAGGACAATAATAGGAAAAAGGTTCATACTTTATTCATAGAAAAGTAAATTTAAAAAAATCTTTTAACTATTTAATAATTTTTTTCATAGGTGACTGCTGTACACAAAGCAAACATAATGAGAATGTCAGATGGTTTGTTTTTAAGATGCTGTAGAGAAGCTGCACAAAAATTTCCTTCCATTAAATTTGAAGAAAGATATTTAGATACAGTATGTTTAAACATGGTTCAAGATCCCAGTCAATATGATGTACTTGTAATGCCTAATTTATATGGTGATATTTTATCTGATATGTGTGCTGGACTTGTAGGAGGACTTGGTCTTACACCAAGTGGAAATATTGGTTTAAATGGTGCATTGTTTGAATCTGTATGTATACAAAATTGTTTAACATTTTTTTTCAAGTACGATAGTATATAATTTAATAATAACATCTTAAAATAGGTGCATGGAACTGCTCCCGATATAGCAGGTCAAGATAAAGCAAATCCTACAGCATTATTACTCTCTGCTGTTATGATGCTTAAATATATGGGACTAAATGACCATGCAAGAATTATCGAAAATTCTGCTTATGAAACTATTAAAGAAGGCAAATGTTTAACAGGAGATCTGGGTGGTACTGGAAAATGCAGTGAATATACTGATGAAATTTGCAAGAAAGTTTCAACATTAACGAAATAGATAATGTAAAATTTATTGGATATAAACTGCCAAATACTCGTAGAAATAATACATTTGAGATAAAACTGTTGTTTTTGGACATCTCTGTAATTATTGTTTTCAAAATTATCTTCAATGTACTCAGGATGTATCTGTAATTTAGTCAAATGAATTGCAGAGGTTTTCAATGTAGGCAAAGGATGTCTTGTTCATCTATACACACTCATTTAGATAATTTTTGTTGAGAACTTCAACTAGTTTATTATAAAACTTAATGTTACTCAACTTCGTGGATTTGTTAATGTGTAATAGCATTTAATACGATTTTTTTTGCAACAAGAATATGCGTCGACTATTCGCGTGTGTTGACTGAATATACATATATGTATGTTTGTCATACTGTATCATAAAAAAAGGATTCTAATAGAATCTGCAAAAATTAGATATGTACATTAATCTAGGAACCGTGTATAATACTTCTAAATGAAGTTGTTAATGATATGTACCGCGAAGAAGAGTTTCAAGAAATAACATTGCGCAGTATTAAATATAAATAAAATATTATAAATTCTAAATGCTGTTAATTATTTTATCTAAAGTTTATATATGTCGTTATAAAAAGCACGTTACTTAAAACGAATAATTTCTGTAAGAATGTAATTGATTATATTTTGTTCTTTTATCTATAATAATATTTCAATCAAAGATTTAAATTTAAATTAAAAGATTACAAATTTTTTAGTTATGCTAGTTTTTATTAATGATGACATACGAAAACTGTAAAAAAATAATTTCTATCGTATCAATGTTATATAGTTTTATCCCTTGTGGTGTTATGTTCTAATGCTTGTTCTGAACCACTTTATAATTTCCCTGTTCCCCTATCCTTTCCTTCATAGTGCAGTATGCTTTTAGGGAAAACTTCCAAGTATGAGAAAAGTTGTCGGCTATATTTCACTGGCGAAGGAAGAGAAAGGGATGAGGAAAGATCCGGTGTCATCTTCGTTGCTCGTTAATACTTTTTGTGATTTATCGGGATTCCTCGAGTGAGTAATGACTGACCCCTTGTAAATTTTTCATATTAGATTCCATGTTCAACTATGATATATAGAACGACGATATTTTCCGTATAACTGATATACATTGATCTTTTTTTAACCTTTTAAAAAATTGACAAGAAAATTTTCTCATTTTTTTCAACACGATTAAGAAAACTTTCCTATCTAAGAAGTTAGAATGATATTAACCAAGTTTTTAGGAATTGGTTACTATAATTGAAACAAAAACATATTAAACTTCTGTCTGTTAATTCTTTCTTAGTACATTGAAATTTCTTTGAACGAGCAATACATCGATCTCCAAGTAATCGTTTAACGACGTAATGTTTTTAAATCAAGATTAACGAGCGCGTTGACAATCTAACAAAGAGGGTGCAAGTCCTTCGGGTCACCGATTTAGTTGAAACTTTGCAGGTTTGTAGATATCGTCATGCAGTTTAAAAAAATATATTATTATAGCCGCAATTACTCAATAGTTATTGAAATATTTACGATTGAAGTTTAATTACTACTGTAATTATAAATTTATTTCTAGGAGATTTCGAGTGGAGTAGTGGCCTAACCGCGTCAGTTGAGAATTCCAATGTTGGAGAACCGGGTTTGATTCCGATTGATAGTTCAGCAGTAGTTTTTTTCAATCTATTTTTTATTTTGTATTCATTTTTCGCCTATGAAAACATTGTAAATAAACAATTATAAATAACATTTCTTAATAAAAAATTTATTTTTTACACTTTCTTATGCTAGTATATATTTATTACAAAATAATAAGAATATTATGCAAGAAAAACAGTTTTCTATAACAATCTTATTAACTACTAACTGATTATTAAATTAAACATCGTATAAGAATGTTGCCTATAATTCCAACTTTGTTGTGTAGCTATAAATGTTCATGAATTAATTACAGAAATTTGGAAATTTATTAATTTTCTACCGACGTATTGATTTCTAGTATCTAGTTCGAATAAAAATTTTACCGCCTGCGATCAGCGCCATCTATGATTTTAGCTCATTTGCTCGAAAAAGTGATAGGAATATAGAATAGGCAAGGAGGTCGTCGAAGAGCTCGTCACGTGACAGACAAGGACAGAGAGTTAATAGAAAAGGATAGTATGGCTCCGGCAGTGAAAAATTATTAATTACTCAATTTCTGTAATTAATTTATGAACTTTTATAATTTCATTGCAAAGCTGGAACTTCAGGCTACATTCTTATACAATATTTGTAAAGAATTTAACTCTAAATTGTTAGTTATTAATTTTTGTTTGATGGCCTCTATGATTTCGTAACGACGACCATCACGATCTTCCTTGAAGACATTTAATGCTCAACGAAACTAGAAACAAAATGTGAACAAAAGTGATATGAGAAGATTCGCAAGAACATTGTCTTTCTAATGAGTGCATAAAGCTTCATAAATTAATTGCGTAAGGTATAGTAATTAATGAAAAATAGATGGCGCTGATCGCAGGCGGTAAAATTTTTATTCGAACTAGATATTAGAAATCAATACATCGGTAGAAAATTAACAAATTTCCAAGCTTTTGTAATTAATTCATGAACATTTCTAGCTACACAGCAAAGTTGAAATTATAGGCAACATTCTTATAGGATGTTTAATTTAATAATTAATACTTACATGACCGATAGGTTTTGTATTTCTTGTAGTAAACAAGATTGCTATAGAAAAGTATTTTTCTTACATAATATTATTATTTTGTAATAAATATATACTAGCATAAGGAGGCGTAAAGAATAAATTTTTTTCATTAAGAAACTTTATTTATAATTGTGTATTTACAATCTTTTCATAGGCGAAAAATAAAAACAAAACAAAAAATATATTTAAAAGAATTGTCAAAACTATGGACGGGAATCGAACCCCCGTCCTCCAGTATATCAAATCTCGATCGTCCATGATTTTACATCATCTCCAGAAATTCTCTAGACAATACATTTTCTACTTTGCAGTACATTTTAATAACTTTATTTACCTCATACTTACCTTATACTTACCTTCCGTTACTTGCAATTCCTCTTCTTACTTACCTTAATTCCTCTTCATTCAAATATCATTTTAAGCAGATATTGCCCACTCTCTATTTTCAAAGTTCAAAGAGAACTCTGAAAATTTACAAGAGATAGGAAATATCTTAAACTTTGTGCGTAGCTCTTAGCTTGGTATCGTTTTCCGAAAATTATTCTTTAGAAAACGATACCAATTACCAGGTCTCACCACGAGGAGGTGGCTACGCATCGAGACCCGACATGCGCCCTAGTGGCGCAGCCTACTGGTGCTATCTGTATCAAAAATAGCCTAGTCTAACTTGGAGCGAATTAAGTTAAAATGACTCTACTGACACATATTATATTTCGTGTCTTACAAAAGGGATTTCGGTTCGGTATACTGAAACTCTACTGTCGCAACGCTAAGATATTTTCAAGTTCCCATAAAAATAGGGAATGAAATATCAAACACGCGAGCAAATAGAAAATCGCGACGCGCCCGAACGAGTTCGCGATTATTCGAAAGACCGACTAGCCTAGGCGATGTACTCCCGTGTACAGAGATAACTTCATACCTCGGCACCCTCCCGATCGGGCCTAGCTCAATTCCAGTCACTGTCGCACTCGCCAAGACTTACACGTGGACCAAGGATAGTCCCTGAACCAATGAAACTTCTAGTGTCAACGCGAGGGCCCTGCTGGGCGGTTGCCGGCCAAGACAGACACTTCGCATCCCAGCCACACGGGGTAGAACTTAATCATCCCTGTGGTCTAACCGTAGATGGTACTAGTCCGTCAGCCAGCATGTGCCCGAGCCCCAGTCGCGTACGACTTAGGCAGCGGACCGCCCCGTCGAGGTCAGAAGACGCACTGATCCGAGGGGGTCACCCTGGAACCCGATGCATGACGAGATTGACAGTGACTGGAAATGAGTGTCGGAGACGAGTCGTGAGGATGACTTACGAAGCATGTACTTATCGAGTACACGAGAGCACGTCGCGTAGGCTAGTCGGTACTTACGAACGATCGCGATTATCGCGAGAACAATTATGTTCTATTTGCTAAACGAGGGGGATAAGAAAATGATAGAGAATTTATAAATTTCGCTCCAAGTTAGGTAGCTTACCTTTGTACAGATAGCGCGCACATGATACTTAGTCTATGGATCTATCTTATGATTACTTAAAAGTAAACGCACGCATCGTTCATTGATGTGTCGCAAACAGAATCTTGAGAAACCTAAAAGCTAAAACAGAATATATTATTGTTAATATGTAGCTGAAAGGAAAGGGATTAGTACGAGGAAACCATCAAGGATAATAACCAAATGGAACGAGCAAGCCAACGACGAGACCTGAGCAACATAACTACGAGACAGAAACATTCCAACGGTGAGATATAAACATACCAACGAGGAAGCGCTCGAGTATTATACGAAATACTCGAACGCTCTAACGAAAACAAATCGAACGGAAGTCGTAAAATTTGTGAAAGGAAAGATTTAGCCAACGATGAGACATAAGTAAACCAACGACGAAGCATTCGAATATTATACGAAATACTCGAATGCTGAAACAAAGACACATAGAATGAAAAAAATAAAATCTGCAAGAAGAAATTATTGTTAAATTATTTAAGAGAGTGGACAATGGCCACTGAATAGCCATTGATCTAGCCAACGATGATATACAATACAAATAAACCAACGACGAAGCATTCGAATATTGTACGAAATACTCGAATGCACAAACAATGAAAACTAGAATGAAAGAAATAATATCTGAAAGAAGAAAGATAATTAAAACCTGAAAGAAAAAATAATTAGTACCTGAAAGAAGGAATTATTATTAAATTATTCAAGAGAGTAGACAATGGCCATTGAATAGCCATTGATCAAGCCAACGATGATATACAAATAAACCAACGACGAAGCATTCGAATATTGTACAAAATATTCGAATGCACAAACAATGAAATCTAGAATAAAAGAAATAGAATCTGAAAGAAGAAAGATAATTAAAAGCTGAAACAAAAAATAATTAGTACCTGAAAGAAAAATATTAACGCGACCCCCCCGAAGTCGAAGCGACAACTGGCTCGAGCCTGCACGCGGGCCCCTTATATAGCGGCGGCCGGGCGAAGATCAGCGAAAATTTCCGAACTTTACCGATTCCATTAAAAGTTACTTTTCCGCTGTAATAACTAATAATTTATTAACTTTTTTGGCTTTTATCTTTAATATACTTTGCAAACTATTTGTTATCAACAATATTAATTTGTTATTAGCAATAAATTTATCAATTTATTAACTTCTTGTAAGTTCCGAATATATTCTAACACAAATACGTCGTTTGTTTAAGTAGTAGGCAATAATTTATTAATTTTTTCACTTTCATTATAAATATACGTCGCGAGCAATTTGTTATTAAAATTATTAATTTGTTATAAACAATCAGTTTAATAATATATAAACTTTTTGCAAATTATAGTTACATTTTGACACAAATTCGTTCCAAGTTCAAGTAATAGCCAGTAATTCCTTAATGTTTTCACTTTTATTGTAAATTTACGTTATTAACACTTTGTTATTAACATTAATAATTTGTTACTAACGATAAGTATTATAATTTACGTATAATAGTATATGTGTAATTATTACACAAAATGTTCGAATTGATGCTGATAATACTATTAGTTTTTCATTAATTACAATCTTCTATGCAATTAATTTACAAATTATATTCACACATCAAAACAATATCCTTATGAACATTATAAAAAAAATATCCTTATCATTTTTGTTCATATTTTACTTCCAATTTTGTTCATAATTAATTATTTTGTTGGACCATCGTGCCGATCGTTGTTATCGAATCATGTACGTCGTCAAGTGAGTAATAATAACAAACTAATTAGCGTCAAATTATGTGCAAAAATTGTATAACAATGCTGCGCAAGGAGCCAGCTATGCGATACAGTTATAAAAGTTAATAAATTAATCGCAGAAATTGCATAATTTGTTAATTTCAAATTATTCCCCAATAATTCCCAATCACTAATACGGTCTTTCCTTTTTTTATTTGGAGGTCCAGGAGGTTCAACAGCTGGTTATGAGCTTAATTTTGGATCAGTTAAATGATCATGAGCTGATTTGCTCTTACCACTAGAGTTTCTATTTAATATCGCTGATTCTTCTTCATCTTCCTCTGCTTTTTCACCAAATAATAAAAGATTGAAATTACTGTAACAAAATTTTTCATTACAAAGAATAATACTATCATGGATAAATGCTACAAACATATATGATTTTTACTTTCCTCCTGTCCTTTACTTCTTCACTTTCCTTTACTATTATTCTTGGTATAATATCAGAAAATGGATTGTTCAATAATTCAGCTTTTATCATTTTTGGAGCACAAAGTGGCCTATCATTCTACAAAAAAGGGGGAATATTATATTTATATCAATTCTTGATATATTTTCTTATAAACATTAAATTTACCTCATCTACAAGTGCTTCTTCAAGTTCAAGCATGTCATATATAGTTTCTTCAGTAACATAACCAAAAGTTGAATGTTTATTCTGCAAATCTAATTGAGAACCAAGAGTAAAGAAGAATTGGGAACCACTGTTATCTTCTCCAGCATTAGCCATAGCAATTAAACAGCGACCACAGGAACGTAATCTAAAACTAACTAAAAAAAAGTATACAATTCAATTAGAGAAAATTTCACTCTACATTGATGTATAGAACAAACCAGATCAAAAAGCCTAATTTCAGAAATAGAAGCCAAAAAAGTCTATTACGCAGCACGATTTCACAACCTCTGACACATTCGGCACAATTGTCCAAAAACGCACTCTCGAAACCGAAAAAATATCCAATCCCGTTAGAGAAAATTCCAGACTACACTAATATATAGAACAAAACTAATCAAAAAGCTTAATTTCGGAAATAGAAGCCAAAAAACTAAATTGCGTCGTACGATCTGAGAGCCACTGACACTTTCGGCACTATTTTAGAAAAATGCACACACGAATCCGAAAAAAAATATCTAATCCCGTTATGAAAGAAATCACTCTACGCGAATTAGTGGAAAAATGCGATTCAAATAGCCTAATTCAAAAGATAGAAGCCAAAAAAGTAAATTGCGTCGCACGATTTGACAGCCACTGACACTTTCGGCACTATTTTAGAAAAACGCACACACGAAACCGAAAAAAAATATCTAATCCCGTTATGAAAGAAATCACTCTACGCGAATTAGTGGAAAAATGCGATTCAAATAGCCTAATTCAAAAGATAGAAGCCAAAAAAGTAAATTGCGCAGCACGATCTGAGAGCCACTGACACTTTCGGCACTATTTTAGAAAAATGCACACACGAATCCGAAAAAGAATATCCAATCCCGTTATGAAAAAAATCACTCTACGCGAACTAATGGAAAAATCCGATTTAAATAGCCTAATTCAAAAGATAGAAGCCAAAAAAGTAAATTGCGTCGCACGATTTGACAGCCACTGACACATTCGGCACTATTTTAGAAAAACGCACACTCGGATCCGAAAAAAAATATCCAATCCCGTCAAAGAATAAATCACTCTACGCGAATTAGTGAAAAAATGCGATTCAAGTAGCCTAATTCAAAAGATAGAAGTCAAAAAAGTAAATTGCGTCGCACGATTTGACAGCCACTGACACATTCGGCACTATTTTAGAAAAACGCACACTCGGATCCGAAAAAAAATATCCAATCCCGTCAAAGAATAAATCACTCTACGCGAATTAGTGAAAAAATGCGATTCAAGTAGCCTAATTCAAAAGATAGAAG
>NW_016910121.1:154630-214278 GCF_001483705.2 Eufriesea mexicana
GCGAATCAGTGGAAAAATCCGATTCAAAAAGCCTAATTCAAAAGATAGAAGCCAAAAAAGTAAATTGCGTCGCACGATCTGAGAGCCACTGACACTTTCGGCACTATTTTAGAAAAATGCACACACGAATCCGAAAAAAAATGTCCAATCCCATTAAGGAATAAATCACTCTACGCGAATTAGTGGAAAAATCCGATTCAAGAAGCCTAATTCGAAAGATAGAAGCCAAAAAATAAATTGCGCAGCACGATCTGAGAGCCACTGACACTTTCGTCACTATTTTAGAAGAACGCACACACGAATCCGAAAAAAAATATCCAATCCCGTTAAGGAATAAATCACTCTACGCGAATTAGTGGAAAAATGCGATTCAAGTAGCCTAATTCAAAAGATAGAAGCCAAAAAAGTAAATTGCGTCGCACGATCTGAGAGCCACTGACACTTTCGTCACTATTTTAGACGAACGCACACACGAATCCGAAAAAAAATATCCAATCCCGTTAAGGAATAAATCACTCTACGCGTATTAGTGGAAAAATCCGATTCAAGTAGCCTAATTCAAAAGATAGAAACCAAAAAAGTAAATTGCGTCGCACGATTTGACAGCCACTGACACATTCGGCACTATTTTAGAAAAACGCACACTCGAATCCGAAAAAAAATATCCAATCCCGTCAAAGAATAAATCACTCTACGCGAATTAGTGGAAAAATGCGATTCAAGTAGCCTAATTCAAAAGATAGAAGCCAAAAAAGTAAATTGCGCAGCACGATCTGAGAGCCAGTGACACTTTCGGCACTATTTTTCGATAACGTACGCTTGTAATGCAAAAAAAATATCCAATCCCGTTAAGGAAGAATTCAGTCAACGGTGATAAATGGAAAAATCCGGAGTCAAAAGCCTAATTTTGAAGATAGAAACCAAAAAAGTAAACTGCGCAGCACGATCTGACAGTCACTGACTCTTTCGGCACTAGTTTTCGAAAGCACACTCTCGAAACCGAAAAAAAATATCCAATTCCGTTAAGGGAAAAATTACTCCACGCTGTTATGCCGAAAAAATCTAACCGAGAAGCCTAATTTCAGAAATATAGGCGAATAAAGTATACTGTGTAGAGCGATTTTACAGGCACCGGCTTTTCCGTTACTTTGGTTCATATATGCACCTTCAATCGTAATATAATTGCCCTAATGGTTCGAGAACAGCCTATTCTATGCAGAAGTTATGAAATATTCTAAACCACAATTAAAATTTAGAATGTAAAAAAGATAATACATAACTATGTTGCAATGGAATGTCAAGATTGAAGAAAAATTGAAAAAACTATTAAAAAGCTGCCTGTTCAGACTAATGTTGATCAAATATTCCAACGAACTGTCGAAATCTAGAATCTTCTACAAGCAATAATAACGGACAATGCGGTAGTATTATAGGATACGGCACTCACACCACTTTATTTCTCACGTGTATCGTTATATGATTTACACTAGGTAACATCACTTTTTTTCACATGTAGTATATTACCACCGAAGAAATGTTTACAGTTAGTAATCCTGAACTTCATAAAGTAATTAAGACGTCAGTCAGCGATATCACTACTTCAAGAAACGTTCTGAGATTTAATGTTTTATTTTGACGCGGGAGAATATTCCACCATGTTACTGTTATGCTCGCTTGCCGCCAACTGGAAGTTGGATGCAGCCGGATATGCTAGATATTTTTGTAGCGGGAAAATGTTGCATCTTTGAAATAGCTATGTGATAAAGTATCGATGTAAAATATCAAACGATGTCTCTTATATTTAATAACGTCAATGATGCAAATATACATATATTTCTGTTGCGAAAAATTCCAAATTTCTATAATTAATTTATGAACTGAAATTATTAGCTATTCCATTATACTAATGGAAAGACAAACCATTAGTATCTTCGGCAATAGATCAAACACTCTATGCAATAATCACCAATAATCAATTAAATAACAATGAATTCATATCCAGACTTATATTAGAAGGCTCGCTGATGCTGTGTCTTCACGATGCAGTTACAAAAGTTGATGAATTATTTATAGATGAACATTAAGTCACAGATAAAAGCGAGTGATTTTGTTCGTGGTAAAAAGAAAATGAAACTACGATGGTTATATATTTAGGTACCCTTTATTCACTTTGGAAGTTTCACATATACACGTTAATTATTAACAACATAATTCTTCGTTTCTTTTTTTATATCTCTCAATTTATTTTTTATCCTTTCCTTCATTACTTGGAAAATATAAATATAAGACAGTCAATGAAAAATCCTACCTTCTATAACATAGTTATAATGTAAACAATAAACTAACTCTTTCTCTTTATTTATAACTTCTAATTCTTCTTAAGTTTTTACTTCATCATCACTTTCCCAATCGCTATTACAGACCCTTTTCGTTTTCTTACTTGGAGGTCCAGGTGGTTCAACAGCTGGTTGTGAGATTTATTTTGGATCAGTTAAATGATCATGATCTGATTTGCCCTTACCACTAAACTTTTTATTTAATATCACAGATTCTTCATCATCTTCCTCTGCTTCTTTACCAAATGATAAAAGATTGAAGTCTCTGTAACAAAATTTTTCATTACAAAGAATAATACTATCAGGCCTAAATTCTGCAAAGATATATGATTTCTACTTTACTCCTGCTATTTTAGTTTTTGAACTGTCCTTTACTTCTTCACTTTCCTGTACAATTATTCTTGGTATAATATCAGAAAATGGATTGTTCAATATTTCAGTTTTTCTTATTTTTGGAGGATAGAGTGGCCTATCATTCTATAAAAAATAGGATTATATTATATTTATATTAATTCTTGATATATTTTTTTGTAAACATTAAATTTACCTCATCTACAAGTACTTCTTCAAGTTCAAGCATGGTATATATAGTTTCTCCTGTAACCTTACAAAAATTGTATGTTTATTCTGCAATTCTAATGTAGAACCAAGAGTAAAGAAGAATTGGGAACCATTGTCATCTTCTCCATCATTAGCCATTGCAATTAAACCTCGTGCACATGAACATAATCTTGTACGAAAATCGTCCTAAAACACATATATCCAATAATTATTTTTACATAAAAAAGGAATTCATTATATTTTTAAATGTAGTCTCACTTTAAATGGTTCTCCATAAATTTTACCACCTTCTCCTGTACCTGTGTTCACCACCGTGTGTTATGAATTCTTGGATAATTCTATGAAATATAGTGTCATGGTAATAACCTCCCATACATAATTGTATAAAATTTTTACATGCCATAGGAGTTTCTTTTGCCCATAATTCTAAATCAATATCACCAATAGTTGTTTTCATTGTAACCTTGTTGTAACAAATATATTAATTTTATTAATGTAAAATATTTTTAAAATCAAAGTTATTAAAATTTATTATTTATTATTGTAATTCAAATTAGAAATTATTTGATATATTAATATAGAAATTTAGAAAGTAAATATTGTATATCGGTTAAATTTTTAAAAACAGATATACAATTCATTGAAATATTATTAACTAATACTTACTTTACTCTTAGTGGCTGACTCTTGCATATAAATATTACTCATGTTTGTAAGTCTCCTGTAATAAAAAAAATCATTCAACAATAATATTTCACACCAAATTTCTAATCATTTGTAAATCAGTCAACCAAATGATTCTTATCTCGAATAATCATCAGCAGGTAAGACATACCTTTTACCTCCTTTTAACGTTGACTTTATTGGGCCAATCAATTCCATGTACCACAGCCCCATTATTCCTGCTAGTAGTTTCCAAGTTCCTATAGATATTTCAACACATTTTTGCCTTAATGCAATATTTACACTCTATATTCAATTTATCTTTACCATTCATAATTATTACCACTTGTTCATTCTCCATCTCTTCAATGATCCTCATATTTCCATGTCGATGCCACACATTTTTCTCTGTTGATACATATGCTGCTTCTTTTCTGTTTCTTGATTCCGCATAATATACATTTCCTCTTCCCACTGCTTTCATTTGAACTTCCCCCTTTTCTTTATGTATTTCAGCTCCGTCATTCTGAAACTTAACACATTAACAATGACCATTGACTTTGACCACAGATATTAATATTTCTTCAAATCAAGAACACAACATACCTTTGAATTTCACTCTATTATCTATATTTTGTTATAAGAGGCCATTACCTAAATTAATTGTATTCTTTTTTGTCTGCATAGACCATCTCCATTTTCTGAATCTTTATTTTACCATCAAAGATTTGTATCTTGTATATCATATGCTTAGCCAACCTAGAATCCAATAGACATATCATACCTTACATATTTGTATCGCTGCTTCAATTTTTTCTCGCTATAAAATATAATTCTTGGCATCTATTGGCTCTATGCTGATGATACTCCATGAGTCCAATATTTTTTTCACTGTTGCACGTGCCTGTTTATTTCAACAAAATATTGTCCTTTCATAATCAAGCTCTGTTATCACTAATGAAAGGTGGAAAAACAATGCCTCATAACTTACGCTATTTAATTACAATTAAAGGTTATGTTAATACAAATACTTACATCCTTTTCGTAATGCAGGCACAACTGCATGGACTCAACAATGCTTCCGGCGTTTGTTTGCAATTTTTTCTCATTTCCTATGCATTCTTCTGTTCACTTGGAGAAAAATTAACAAATCACTCAATTTCTGTGATTAATTTACGAAATTTTATACTTGCGTTATAAAGGCGTACCTTTGCATATTTGTCGTCGGTCAAATAAAGAAATGAATGCTGATTGCCTAATTAAAACCGCTGTTTGGGCTGAATTTATTAAAGAATGTAGAAAACTTCATGATTTGATTTATTAAAATATATTAAAATATATTCGGAGCAGATAACCAGAGTTAGTAAACTAACATCTGAGCATCTATGTTCTCGTTGCGGAACTCGAGCTTCGAGTCTAACATCATAGATGGGTCTGATGTTAGTTTACTAACTCTGGTTATGTGCTCGGAATATATTTTAATAAATCAAATCGGCAGTGGAAAATACACTTATTACTCTATATCTGTGATTAATTTATGAACTTTCATAATTGCATCGTAAAGGCAGATCCTCCATGAACTTTTCAATATATTTTTCGATATAAATTTGTCCCGAATTAATTAATTATTAATAATTGTTCTGCGCAGTGTTTGAATTGTTGTCGAAGACGCCATTGGTTTTTCATTAATTACTATACCTTACGCAATTAATTTATGAAGTTTTATGCACTCATTAGAAAGACAATGTTCGTGCGAATCTTCTCATATCACTTTTGTTCACATTTTGTTTCTAGTTTCGTTGAGCATTAAATGTCTTCAAGGAAGATCGTGATGGTCGTCGTTACGAAATCATAGAGGCCATCAAACAAAAATTAATAACTAACAATTTAGAGTTAAATTCTTTACGAATATTATATAAGAATGTAGCCTGAAGTTCCAGCTTTGCAATGAAATTATAAAAGTTCATAAATTAATTACAGAAATTGAGTAATTAATAATTTTTCACTGCCGGAGCCATACTATCCTTTTCTATTAACTCTCTGTCCTTGTCTGTCACGTGACGAGCTCTTCGACGACCTCTTTGCCTATTCTATATTCCTATCACTTTTCCGAGCAAATGGTCCAAAATCATAGATGGCGCTGATCGCAGGCGGTAAAATTTGTATTCAAACTAGATACTAGAAATCATTTCGGCTGTAGAAAATTAATAAATTTCCAAGTTTTTGTAATTATTTCATGAACATTTCTAGCTGCACAGCAAAGTTGAAATTATAGGCAACATTCTTATAGGATGTTTAATTTAATAATTAATACTTACATGAGCGATAGGTTTTGTATTTCCTGTAGTAAACAAGATTGCTATAGAAAAGTATTTTTCTTACATAATATTATTTTGTAATAAATATATACTAGCATAAGGAAGCGTACGGAATAAATTTTTTTATTAAGAAACTTTATTTATAATTGTGTATTTACAATGTTTCCATAGGCGAAAAATGAGTACAAAATAAAAAATAAATTGAAAAAAATTACAAATATGGAACGGGAATCGAACCCCGATCCTCTGGTATTGCAATTCTAAGACATGGCCGTTACGCTACAATGTAGCGCAGAACAATTTAGCAATTCAGGTATAATTAGGTAGGTAATAAAACTTCAATCGTAAATATTTCAAAAACTATTGAGTAGTTGCGGCTATAATAATATATTTTTTTAAACTGCATGACGATATCTACAAACCTGCAAAGTTTCAACTAAATCGGTGATCCGAAGGACTTGCACTTTCCTTGTAAGCGCGATCGGCGGTTCGGGCAAGCGCAAGGTGCATCATCGGTTGCGGCGAAGGGCTGGTTACACAAAAGGTGGAACACTCGAGAGTAAAGTGCGGAAAGCGAGGCATGCATATTCAGCGCGGAGGCGCAGACGTAGTCATAGGAATAATAAAAATTCGAGAGTTGAAATTATTTAGATTTATGCCCGCTCTCTTGTTCCGGTGCCGGCGGTGACGAGAAGCGATTCGATTCCGGGGAACAAATTTCATGCATTATTCAGGACTCGCCGCAATGCACCCCAGTCAATGGAACCGATCCTTTGGAAAAAGTCGTTTTTAATCTCTCGTCGCGTTCCAATAATGCACATGCACACCCGCTCACCTCTTCCCGTCTGTAGTTCCTCCCCTGATCCCCGTTTCGTTTTCACCCCTTTACGAGTGAAAACCGTGTTTTCTGCCTTTAAAGAGAACGCCGATTCGAAGCGGACAATAAATCGGCGATCTATAGGTATCTATCTCGTGAATTTCGCGACGCTTTCAGTTTGGAGTTCTGCGATTTATTTTCTGCTTCGAGGTTCATAATCGCTGCGTCCGATCAATTCGAGGAATCGTCAAATCGAAATGCAAAAGCTGCTGATAGAGTAGCTAGAAATTTTCTGCTTAATATTTGTTCTTTCTCTCTCTTTCTCTCGCTGTCCTCCTTAGCCTTTGTTCTTATACGGGCAAGTAGTGCGCGA
Source organism: Eufriesea mexicana (assembly GCF_001483705.2). Classification (NCBI taxonomy): domain Eukaryota; kingdom Metazoa; phylum Arthropoda; class Insecta; order Hymenoptera; family Apidae; genus Eufriesea; species Eufriesea mexicana. The sequence continues at coordinate 161,699 of NW_016910121.1, forward strand.
AGTGTTTTACTACGTCAACTATCGGTGTTAAAATGATGATACTCGTTGTTAATAGAGTTTTACAAAAGTGAGCAATAAGTGATGTATAATGTTGAAAATTCAATAGATTTTTCTCTAAGACAAAAGTATAAAGTAGTTGTGTATATTTGATCATCTTCTTAAAGTAATAAGAAACATAACCTCTTATTCAATGGTTTATTTGTGTCGATACGTCGTATCTTTTTTACATTAAATTTTACAAATTTCAGGTAAAGCTATTAAAAATTATTGATCCTACAGAATAAATGGATTTTAACATTCTCATAATTGGGTGCTTCGGAACAGATCCATTTACTGCCGATGAAAAGTATTTACTAGTTAGCGAAACAAACACATGGTCAACATAAATATATTTTAAACGCAGTTCGTATTCAATTTCCAGTCATTGTTACAAAATATCGAAATAATACTTGGTTTCATTTTTCATTTTTTAATGCAGTTCAAAACTTTCTGACTAAAAAAAAAAAAAAAAAAAAAAAAGGTACATTCACTTCTGTAACCACGAAAACAAACCTTTCATTTACAGTTAGACCAATGCGAAATTGTTATTCGTTTCTTCGTTCATTCGCAGGTTGCGTTCTTAATTAATCATTTCGTGGAACGGTCTGTAATCGCCTTACGATGGATTAATGGATCTGCCAGCTGTCATGAGAAAAGTTCTGTTTCATTATTTTTGTCGTCACGATCGAGTAACGTCGAGTGCACGAAGCTCCAGCTCCATAGTTTCCTCTGTGTTCGCAAAATGATGAAGAATTTTCATATTTTTACCATCGTCTTGACGATCTTCGTAACCGTTATCAATGGACGAGTTTATTATTTGCCGAATTTGGATGAGAATCGTTATGCGGATTCATCCTATCCTATTCCAAATGAACAGTCATCGCGGGATTTAGATTTGAGTTTTTCCGCAGGGGATTTGAACGAGTTTGATAATAAGATACGTCCTGTTAATAAGGTGAGTCTTTTCGTTCTTCTGAAATGTTATCTTGATAGACTTTGATCGATTGAAATTATTGTGATAATAGACTAGATTATTTAACAACTTTTAATTACGGTTGTGAGATTATGGAAGAGATTATCGTGCAATTTATGCAGATGTATATCTTGTGATTGACAATAAAAGTTAATAATGTTTTCGTTGTATATATGTCTATTATGAATATATCAGTATTTTCTTTTTTTTTTTTAGGTGATTATGTTACCTCTTATGTTATTTATTATCTGTAATAAAATTTTGAAAAATTAATATCACAAGTAAGTATGAATCGGTAAATTATTTTATTTTTCTTTTTTTTGAGGTTAAGAATAAAGAGAATATTCATTATATTTCTATTAACTAAATGATTAATTCAAATGAATATTAGATAATAATTCTTCACGTCTTTTCAGTTTTTTTCAAATTATTTCTTCTTTTAAGAAACTTAAAGATCATACGAAATTAGAGAAGAGTTATGGAATAAGATAATCGAATATCTAAAAGTATCAGTAAGAGTGTCTTTTATTCGGTAAAATATCATTGATTATCTTTCACTACAGAAATGAAAGAACAAAAGATTGTAATTCTGTCCAGTGCGATTTTTTGAAAAAATTTCTTCCCATTTTGTATTACTTAATAAATCGGTCATCGATAACAATTGCAAATTAAAGCCGTATAAATTTCGTGCCGGTTAATCTGATTAACTGGAAAATTTTCCATGAACAAATATCAACGCAATTCCCGCTTCGCAGTAATATCATAAATGTCGCATTAATGTCCGAATTAGGTGTTCACGCTTGCCGTGCCGGAAAAGCCGTCCATCGAAGTGAACAAAGAGGAGCTACCGATCACGCGCTACAAATTAGTCGAAGCACCTGTTAAGAGAATTGGATCTGATGATGTCATCGTGGTCCCGGAGTCGAACCGAAAAATCATGAAAATCGATAAGAACAAGGGCGAAGTGATCTTAGAACTTCGCGTTATCGCTAATCACGATACTATTTAAGCAATCAGTATGGTAATAACGTATCGATAAAAGATATCGACACTTTTCATATAAATAGACAATTGTTTTTAATTCTTATCGTAATTAATTTGTTATTACAAAGTTCATTACTGTGAAGTTTGTTACTTTAAAAGTTCTTCCTGATACTGGAATTAGTAAATTGTCAAACATCTGTAACAAAACTTAAAATAGATTTATTTTATCTTTATAATTATTTCTAATTTCTACGATTTGTCTGTTTCATTTTAGACTTGAATATCTGTAAACATATGTAACTTCATATTATGCAGATCTTAATTTCATACTTCAGGGAGTGTTCATAGGTCAGAAACATAAAATTTGTAAAATTCCAGTATATTCGATATTCAAACTTCATAATTTGTAAACTATTGATAATCAACGTTGACAATTTTCTGCAATTCTTATTACATCTCTTTATATCTATTTTACCAGGCATACCGATCATCGAAGAACTGTATCCATAACTGATCAGAATAAATTAAACTTACACAAGAGAAGAGGAGTTAAACGTTTCATGTAAAAATTTGCTGTGATCTTCTGGGAGTAAACAGACATCCGAGGAGAAATGTTTCTGGAATGATCTTACACGAAAGTCCACGTTAGAAACGCATCTTCATCTATCTAATCGCGCGCAAACACGCCGACGAACTTTTCCATTCAGCCTTTGCAAATGAGTCGGCAGATCGATATCTCCCGTCAGATTTGCCCTCGTCCCTAAAAGCCACGTATCTCTTGTCATTCTGCGCACTCATATCGGGGACTCGGTTCCCCTAATTGTGCTCTGTCAACGGCCGCGTCAAAGAGAGCCGTGTCGACGACGCCAGACAGAGAGACAAAACGGGGAAACAGTATCTCGATCGACGAAGGAGACTCTGGATAGAAGTTTATTAGTCAAATAACGTCGAGAGACCGAAAGGGGAGAGAGTGTGACCATACCCGGCTGAATATGACGTTCTACTCCTGTGTGCGTTTCTTCGAGGGTACTCTCGATTATAACGAGTGCCAGTGCATTCAGAAAGGTGAAGAAGCAGTATGTGCCGCAGACTGCGTCACCCTCCCTCCTTCTGTCTCATTTCGAAAGATCGAGCTAGAGCGTGGCGAGCGTTTGGACCCTTCGTTTGGTACTCGTGAAAGTTCGTATCTTTAAGTTCGCTGGATGCAACTTACGGACGTAAACTCGCGTAATGTGTCTAGAAAAGAAATTATTATTCTTGTACACGAATACCAGACAAATCTTGCCTTTATAATTTAACAGTTTGTTCTTGTATTTCGATTTCCTAATGTTTATCTTCATTTGTTAGAATTTGTTCATCGAGTATGTTAATATTTGCGAGAGTATCTGGTCATTTTTGTACTCAAGAATCTAAGAATTCTCGAGATCTTCTAAGCGTCTCTTAATCTGTTCTTGATCAATTCTATGACTCGACCTTTGACCAATTGTTAATCAACTGAAATAGGATAAGCAGAAAGAATACGAATTGGTTCATGTGATTGAGTCGCATTACTTTTATTACGTTCAATATACAGGTCGAATGATTTCTATTAATACATATAGATACAATAGAACGCTACTATAATATGTACACCGCATATCACATACAGTCGAATTCGGAGCGGGGCATTTCCGGCCCACGAAGGGTCTCTAAAATCCTCTCTCTCCTCGCTGGAAAATGACTCTGTCGAGTCGAGTCTCGAGTGTAAGATAGGAAGAGTCTTTAAAGAACGACAGACACGGTGGTACAGATCATTGAATGAAAAAAACCTCAATGTGTCTGAAAAGTGCGTGGCTAAACTGCGATATCAAAATGTCGTAAGTCTCACGCTATTCGGTTGCGTATCGAGCGTGACTCGATAGCAGCATGTTGTCTGGTTTGTCAGATTAGAGCAGAACATTTATGTTTACCATTTACGCAACAGATAGCACCGATGAAGGTTCGAGGCTTGTAGATCTTCGAGTATCGTCTCTAAACGTGCAAAATTCTTTCTAAATAGTCACATCGAACGAAAGTAGAAGAAAAAGTAAAAGATTGCGAGAGACGAGTCAAAGGCAAGAGTACCTCGGAAAAATAGCAAGGTGTTCGATCCTCCATGACTATCATCATTCTTCGATATCGTACAAGATCGAAAGGAATATTAGCACATTGTCAACCAAACAAATTAAGCTTCGTTAATTGTAAATATTTCTAAAGAAAGATTCTTAAAAGCATTTATAAAGAATCATAAAATAGGAAATTACCCAGTGCTATATTTCGAAATCTGTTTAACACTAGAACTACCAGTTTATAATGTGTTTCCAAATATAATGATATCACACTATTTATGTAAGATAACAATAATTGAACTAGTGTAATGAAATCAGTAGCCATATACACATAATCATATTTCTTTTCAAATAAAAGTCGAAATTAATTTGAACAACTTCAAAACCAAAAACTTGGAAACTAGTCAAGTTTTTACCGAGTTTGGTAGTTTTAGTAATGAAATCAGTAGCCATATACACATAATCATATTTCTTTTTGAATAAATGTTGAAGTTAATTTGAACAACTTCAAAACCAAAAACTTAGAAACTAGTCAAGCTTTTACCGAATTTGGTAGTTTTAGTAATGAAATTAGTAGCCATATACACATAATTATATTTCTTTTTGAATAAAAGTCGAAGTTAATTTGAACAACTTCAAAACCAGAAACCTAGAGACTAGTTATGCTTTTACTGAGTTTGGTAGTTTTAGTGTTAACATGTATTGAAATGAAATTTAAATTTGACTAACATGTATTGAAAAATGAAATTTAAAAATATCGCTTAATGTTTAACGTGATACGGCAGGTTGACAATCTGTTAAATCTGATTGTTTTGTAACGATTCAAAGTAGCGGAGTTGCCACTTTTTTAAGTTTCTATACGAACGACGTAGTCGAGTGAAAAACAGCCGAGGTTGTAAATGTCGGAGCTACATCTATTTATACAGGCAAGAACGAAAGAGAATCGTTCGATTTTCACGAGTTATTCGGTTACTTGCGAAGTCTGCTCGTTTGGGGTATCTCCCTTCGGTTCTTTCACGTAATCCACCACCAGCTCCAACCCTATCAACGCTCGGAGATCCTTCCTCTCTTCTTCCGGACTTGTGGACGCAACGGCGATGTCTTCCGGTTTCGGGGACCTATTGCCTGCGTTTCATAACAAAATCTTTAATTAATCAAAGATAAGTTCTTTGAACTACTTTATACTACATTATGAGATATATGTGACACTAACTTTTCTTCACTTTGTGAATATACATTAATTATTATAATTATTGTTTCAGATTGGTTTCAAAGATTGTCTGAAGAAGGAACAGCAATAATATACTATATTTCTGTGAGAGCAAAATTTTATAAATGGTATTGTGATTTTAAATTTGGAAAATGGTGCTCTTCCAGTTGGTACATACGGATTAAATACAAAAATTGCTCAAAGAACATCTGTGAAACAAGATTCCCTCAAAATTTGGTGATTTGAATATCTACAGAAGGTTCCTTTTCAGAAGGGTAATTTGTTGCTTTGCCAAGTTTGATTGTTGAAATTACTGGAACCCTGTACACCAAGATACCATAAAGTAAGTTACTCTAAACTGTTCCACAGAATGGAAATGAATCATAGTAAAAGACCACAAATCATGCAGGGACAATTTTAACACCCACTGTTATCAACGTCCTTCGAGCTCTCCTCGCTCTCTGCAGAAGTCGAGGTTTCACTTCTGGACGCTTTCCGTGCATGGCTGATGTCTCTATATGTCCTAGTGAGATGTCTGAGAATATAATTGGTGCCACGCAAATTTTCTTCACTGCTCCTGGACGTGCTAGCCTCGTCTCTCGTCAGATTTAACGGCCTATTACTATTATACTCCTTGGACTGTGGCACGCTGAAGGCAGAGCAATGTTTGCCTTTGAAGGGCAGCTGCCTCTCGCTCAGCTTGCGATCCCAGATGTGACCAGACACGCGGAGGTCTATGAAAAAGTGCAAAGGATCTATCCCGGGATAGGACTGAGGCATAGGATAAGGTGGGTACCAAAGTGGGCTAGGGAGAAACTCAGGGTTGGTCACGTTTCCTGGTAGACCGAATCCTTTCACGCCCGGAAGCATGTCGCAGCCCCTACCCGGAAGGCTGGGTAGAAAGTTCCTCGAGAAGTCGAGTTTCTTCTGGTCTGACAACATGGGTGATAAATCTGGATTGCCAATCGAGCTTTTCGTGCGATCGTCGTACGGGCTTCTGTCGGTGTAACTGCAAGTCTTGCGGTCGCTGGAGTGCGACTCCTCGGGCTTGATCTTCTGTAACTCACTGGAAAATATGTTTTCAGGTGGCTGGGCCTGCTCGAAGTGACGTGGTCGCTCGTCGAAGAAACTCTTGCTTTGCTTGCTGAACTCCGACTTGTTCTCATCGACGGACTTCAGTATGTCAGCTCCGAAACTTGGCTTTTGCTCAAAGTTGCCCACCTTGCTAGCTGGGTCGTAGCTGTCGCTCTGCTTGCTGCTGTTCTCCAACCGTGTCTCCGCTTGCTGGGGTGGCTGTTGGCTGTGGAAGTACTTGTCCTGAGGTTGTTGCTGTTGCTGTTGCTGGGAATGGTGATGATGATGATGATGTTGCCTCTCTTTCGTGGTCAGTTCCAGGGGACGATCACGGGCATCTCGCCAGGATCTCTTGCGACGCCGAGGTGCACTCGTGGTGTTAGTCGCGGACGAGACCTCGGTCTTTGCTTGCACGAAGGAACGGAGCATCTCGCTGAAGAAGAAGCTGTGCGGTGTTAGAGGTACGTTGTACAAGTACGGTGGTGTCGCTGCTAATAGGCGGGAGACCAGGTCGCCGCCGGAAAGCGAGGCTGGGCTTTTGAGAGTCGACGGATCACCCGTGGTCGTCGTCATGGTGCTGGGTCACTAGGATGATCACTGGAGAAGTTGGAGAGAGTTAAAATGCATAGGTGGTCAGAGATCGTCGTAGATTAACATCAGAACATGGAAGATAAGAATTAAAACGCATGGTGAAAATAATTGGATACCCAATTGTATATCTAATTATATATAATACCTATGCAAAAATGGCGTCAGTAGGGTCATCAATGCTACTTCAAATATATCTATAGCCTAAAAGTAACTCAATTACGTTTTTACTCCGATATAAGAGTTAATGAAATGCAACATATATTAATTATATATACCTATACAAAAATGGCGTCAGTAGGGTCATCAATGCTACTTCAAATATATCTATAGCCTAAAAGTAACTCGTATATCGATTGTGATAATAAAATATCAATGTCTCTAATCTTGTGACTCTCTCGAATATGATCTATGTAGTTACTACTTCGATATCGCATCACTATTCTCCAATTTTAATTCGTGGAATTCGATTTCTATCATTGACATCGCCGAAACCTGTGCGAACGTATTGCTCAGGTTGGGCTATTTCCCCTTTGAGCTCACGCGGATCATAGAATAGCACATCTGCCTAGTTCACTGTAATGATCGAACGCATAGAAGATGGTTGTGTAGTAAGTCGGAGCAGAGGCGCGCTACTATTGTCTTCTGAAATTAATTGAATATCCGGCGTTGTTAAGTCTAAGAGCAGGCAGGCACCGCCTATGACTGGCTAAGGGATGAGTAATACCAGGCTTGCGTCGCATCATCCATTAAGGATTACTAATTTCTGTCAAGTGCACGTTCGGTTTCGCGCGAACGTCTTGCAAGGAATCCACGAGGAATCCCCGAGAAATCGTTAATGAGAATCTACGATCGTAGGTATTTCAATTAAACTTCGTGCCACGCTCGTATGAACAATCGCGCCAGGAACAATTAGTAATTAGTAAGGGAATGTTCCCTATATCCGACGGATCTTCGTGATTGATATAGTTATAACTTCTCCGATCGATTCGAGTTGCATCGAGTCCTATAAACCTAGACCCTCGTCACTCTATTTCCCGATTAGACAAAAACATAGGATTAAAAAGAGGAACTTCTATATAATCAATCTATCTTTAAATATCGATCTAGATATTCAAGATCGAGTAATTCGGAAATTCATTTTTATAAAATTTCGCCAAAATTTACGTAACCAAATTTCTTTGTCAAACATAGGTTAGAAACGATCTTCCTCGAAAGATTTCAGCCCCTCACCCAAGACAGCAAATCCAGAACACAGCACCAGGACGCAAACCTTACGAATTCTTCCTCTACATCCTTCATATCTAGCACCGAAAAACGGGAAAGTGAAGAGAAAAGAGGGAAAAGAGAGAAACAAAGTACAGCACTAAGCAATTTCCTCGAAAAAGGCAGATCCCAGGACAGACCATCTCCATTGTCTTCCACTCGGTGTTCTCGGGTTACTAACGTTCCGTCGACATCGCTGGCCAAGAATCAGAGGAGGAATTTTTGCGAGACGTCTCAGGTGTTCGCATAGAGCGAAACACGTTAATACTAGCGACGAAGAGCCGGGAAGAAAAATCTTCCGTGTCCATTCGCGAGAATCTATGAAGTCCTCGAGGTCTCCGGCGAGATTCTTCGCCGATAGAAAGAGAGAAGAGTGTAACGGGGCGTGGAAATCAGAATGGTGGTCTGTATCCGTGTCCGCGTACCGAGGAGGGATTGGGTATTGTTTCGGTCCATTGTTTCCCAAACAAACGGCGTCCACGTTGTTTCGTCAGGAGATATTATGTTCAGCCAGACAGGCAGGACGAACAGGAAATGGACTGCTGTCAGTTTTACTCTTCGTGATAAATACGGGCTCTCGTCGTCGGTGCTGGCTGCAGCGCGGCCATAATTCCCACCGTCTCTATCGTTGCTGAACATCGAACGTTGAAAATCTTTTGACTCCATTCGACGTGGAAGGGTACGAGATGGTCAGGCAGATCTTTGCGTATTTTTCGGCAATATTATTTGCTCGTTATGCGACACGAGGGTGGAAGAAACAGGGATCTCTGACGAGAAGAATGGGAATGGATCTAGTGCTCCCTTTTAAAGCGACCGTCGAGGAGTTTCTGGTCGTTGGAAAGAAAATTTTTAGCGAATTTAATGGGTGAGGGAGATCTCTGTAATGTCTCTTTCGAGGATCATCGAAGCAAAGATCGGAGAAAATAATTCCGAATTAACTTAAAGTTCTTCTTCATATTAGAGAATATCGTTAATCATTGATTCTCTTCTTTCTGGGAATTATTATACACCTTGTGATTGGTAGTTTCTTCACACACATATATGTATTTAATAAGTAATATAGTGTAACCAACTATATCGACACATTCTCACGCATAGTTGATTTTACGAGCAATTGTTTCAAATCTAGAATGACCAACCTTGTTAGGAAAAATCCATACGTTTCATCTTCATGAGAATTACACGATGAAGTCGATCCTGTATTTATACATTTAATTGTTCTGGAAGTACAATGACTAAGCGCGTCGAAAAAATCTTAACACATTTTATTCATGAAAATTCCACATTGTACTGTATTCGCATGTTTTCATATCCAACCACTTAGAAGAAGGTACGCTGGGTAAATTGTGCGCGAAAAACCTTCACGCGTTTTCTTTGCGAAAAGCACACATTTTACTTCTTCTTATATTTACACACCTATCTAAACTACAAACTACCAGTGACAACAGTGTATTAAAAAAATATTTATGTTTTTCCTTCGCGACGATTATGTATTACGATTACTTCTGTATCTAAAACTTGCAATACCGATATTGACCATGTTGAAGAAAACCTCATCAACCGTCTCGATACTTCGCTTAGAAAAGTCAGATACCTATTGTAACCAAGATCACGCTTACCAACCTAACTATTAAAACACGTAGAATCGTGCAATTATCTGTCAGAAGGAGAACGTAACGCGTTTCCTGAAAATTCTTAGATTCTCTATTGCCAGTCTCTATTAAGTCTCGATCTCTTCTAGATCTTTCTATTTTCTATGTTTAAACCGCGAAATACAAACTATGCGATGAAAACTACGCGAGAAAAGTGGAGTAAACCCGTGACGAGCGGATCGTAGGTGCACGAAGGTCTTTCTGAAGAATCCCAGGAGACACGAAACGATTTTTTCCCCGCGATGGCTGCGACGGAAGACAATAGCGTCGCGTTTCCATTGCTTACATCGCGGGCTTCTCAAACGGGAAATTTTAAAGCCCGTCGCTTCATGAAATTCAGCGTCTGCTCTGTTTTAGGTTAGAGTTACACGGAGGAGATCAAAATCTTCAAGATTCGAGAATTTCTGAGACGTTAATCGCGAGATCGTCATAGCCACTTTCTTCGCTTCTTTAACTTCCTTTGCTTATCGTTTTTCTTCTTCTTTCTTTTTATTCCTCCGTAAAGTTGTAAAAATTCACGCGACGAAGGAGACGTGGAGACTGCAGCGAAATTTACATCTGCCTGCTGTACTTCACGAGAACGTTACAGCATCATCTCTTTGCCGGTTTCTTGTATTTAAATCACATTACCACGAGGATAAAATAATTCAATTCGCCGGTACGCTCCTGGGGATACGTCAATTATGCAAAAAGTGAGAATTTCCATTGCGTGGTCGGTTCTTTATTCTATTACCGGCGCGATATAAAGAAGCCTCGCGGAAAGCCACGGCGAGTATTTACTTGAGATTCTGTGGCACGAAACAATTTATTCCCCGCTGGTTTCTCTCCCCTAAAAGTCAATGGTAACACATTTTCACCGGCAACCCTCGTAATATTCTATTTAAGTGTCCTTTAAAAATTGCGATATACATTTCCCTCTTTTCCTCCGATCCGCCCCTCCGTAGTCAACCTTCAACTTCCATCTGCTGTATCGCTTCTTTGAGAGATGACACCGTATAATGAGTCGTGCTTCTTTACGTGTGCGTGTTACACGTGTAAATCCGTGCGCGTGTTAGAGCAATTCTGGAAATTTGCTTGCCTCGCGAAGATACTTTGGAAAACGCCGCGTATTACGTGTCTTCATTTTCGAGATACTGCCGAGATACTTTAAAGCTCTGCAAATGAAGTCGTCTTACTCGGTGAAATTTGCAGAATGTTTTTTTAACGCGTAAAACTTGATTTTAGTTGTTCTTTCTTGACAAACAGGCAAATCCTAGGTTATGTCACATAATGGACGAAGGAACTAGAATTTTTGGGGAATTTACAAGTATAGGGATATTACAGTGAAACTTATCCCGATTCTGTCTTCGATGCTTCTTAATTGATAGATAAGTGGATGGAAAGAATTTGTACTTGCGAATAATTCCAAGTAATTACTATGTCTGAGTATAAAGTCTGCGAAAGTTTCTGAATTTGTAAAATACAATTCGGTAGAACTTCTCTATTACCACTTCGACTATTTCTTTGATTATCCCTAGACAAATTGACACGAAGAGTACACGTATGGATAATCCTAGTTTGTTATCTTCAGTATGAACATCAGTAAAAACAATCTCTCAATTATCTAGCAGCCTAATTTTTCTCAGTTTTATAGAATTTTCAGCTTAAAAATATTTTAAAGAACATCATCGTTCTTCTAAGTATTCCCGAAACAATAAAACTACTATTTTATCTTCAATTCTTTCTAATTAGCAGATAAGTCGATGGAAAGGGCTATAAATAATTCTAATTAATTATTATATCTGAGTACAGAATCTACGAAATTTCCCTCATATATCTTCGACTACCCCTAACGACGAGACAAATTGGCACGAAGAATACACCTACGAGTAATCCTAATTTATTATCTTTAGTACGAACACCATTAAAAATAATCCAGCAGTCTAATTTTTCTCTCTTTTATAAAATACCTAGCTCAAAAATATTTTAAAGAACACTATCAGGGTTGTACCCAACATTTCCCGAAGGCTCTTCTAAGCATCCCCGAACAATAAAACTATTACCCTAACTACTCTTCTATCTTCAATTCTTCCTAATTAGCAAAAAGTAGATAGAAATAGCGCAGCTATAAATAATTCCAATTAATTACTATGTCTGGGTACAAAATCTACGAAACTTGCCTCTTATATTTTCGATTAGCCCTAACGATGAGACAAATTGGCACGAAGAATACATCTATGAATAATCTTATAATATCTATTATCTTCAGTACGAACACCAATAGAAACAATCCAGCAGTCTAATTTTTCCCCCTTTTATAAAATTCCTGGCTCGAAAATATTTGAAAGAACACCTCCCGAAGACTGCTAAGCATCCCGGAAACAATGTACCAAGCTCTTCTTCCCCAACTCCGTGACGATGATAAAGCAATGAGTCGCAGTCGATGTAACCCCCGAATTTTACATTACATTCCGTCCGCAAGGACACGGACGGTCGTGGCGTCGCTCGACGTCGACGACGCTTTCCTCGGCGTCTTCTCGCGACGTAGTTTCAGTTTCACGGGGAAAGGCCGGTTTACGATTCATAAGACAACTCGGTGGATTGAATTAAGCGAGCGGTGCGGCAGCTGCCAGTCCGTTCCTGGTTCTGTCCGCGCACCCACCGCGAATCTGCATAATCCCGTTCACGTCGACGATTCTAATTGGCGGATTGTTTCAATCTCTGTCGCCGCGAATATTTGCATTGCTGCTCCTCTCGTTTCGCCCTACCCCTTTCGTTCCTCTCGTCCGCTCCCCCAGTCCATCCGCGTACGTTCGTCTCTTTTCCTAATTCATTCCCGGCCACCCTTTCCTAGGGACGATTTCCCTTTCAACCCCTCTCCGCGTGTCTTAATTTCTCCTTCTCTTTCCTCTTCGTCTGCACACCTCGCTGTGGTCTCGTAGCTTCTTTTGTCTCCTTTCCTTCTCTTTGGCAGAATTAATTTCTTTAATAGTTGCATCCTTTTTCGGATATTTATTTTTCTATTCTACGCCATTGCTTTATACCCTGCTGCACTCTAGTGGCCGTTTTATCTCTTCGCGTGTATACCTCGAAGCATATCGCTTCCTTTGCTTTCATTTTTCTTCCATCCTATTGGTCTTCGAGTAAAAGAATTAATTTCCTTTACGATTAGATTTTTATCTACATATTTATAGCGTTGTTTTATCTTATGGTTTTTCAACCTCTCTCCGCGTGTCTCAATTTCTCCTCCTCTTTCCTCTTCGTCTGCACACCTCGCTGTGGTCTCGTAGCTTCTTTTGTCTCCTTTCCTTCTCTTTGGCAGAATTAATTTCTTTAATAGTTGCATCCTTTTTCGGATATTTATTTTTCTATTCTACGCCATTGCTTTATACCCTGCTGCACTCTAGTGGCCGTTTTATCTCTTCGCGTGTATACCTCGAAGCATATCGCTTCCTTTGCTTTCATTTTTCTTCCATCCTATTGGTCTTCGAGCAAAAGAATTAATTTCCTTTACGATTAGATTTTTATCTACATATTTATATCGTTGTTTTATCTTATGGTTTTACAGCCTTGCCGTCCCCGTGAGGCTTCTTTTGCCGCTTTCTTTCGGTCTTTCATCCCTTTTGTTAGGGCTTCGTGGTGTCTTCTTTTGTGACTAGACTTTGTACATGTTTAGGGTTTTGTTTTGCTTTTATGGTTGTTTCATCGGTTGCGTTTAATCGATTGGCTGCTTTGTTTGTATATTGCATGGTTATATTGTATGGTCGTTTTTAAGAGATTTCGTAAGAAGGATTTATTTATTTTTAATTTTATCTCGCGTCGTTTCTTCCTGTTTGGGTTGCCTGTTTATCTCATTCCGCCTTGCAGCATCTGCTTTCAGGTTTGACGCAAGCTTTTACGCTTTTCTTGCTTTTATTCATTTACTCGCCCCCTTATGGATCCTGCTTTTTAGTCCTCCTTTTTGCACGCCTCGGTGTTTTGCATCTTTTCGTTGCCTCCTCTGGCTTCTTCCTTAAATCGTTTCTTCAGACGCTGTTCCTTTCTTTTGAATTTTAACTCGTGCCTCGCGTTCCCCGATTCGCCTCTCCGTGTTCGCGAATTCGCGTCGCTTTTCATTTCGTGAAAATCCTACGATTGTTTCCACCACTTTTTACCCTTATCTTCTTCTCTTCCAAAAGCTTCTCGTATCCCTCTCCTATCTATTTTCAATTTACCCGTGTTCGTGTAATTTTCAGCATCGTTTCAATCACTTTGCGTCGAAATTCCAAAATTTTTGAAAATTCAAAAATTTCCTGCATTCCTTCTGAATTACTAGAATCGTAACACATCTCTTATACGTATGTCACCAAGTTAATTGTACTACTCGCCATTTAAAGGGACGAAAGTCAAACGCTATTGACTTTTATACAAATATTTGTTAATATTTTTAAATAGACACAAATAATAAAGGGAAAATAAATAAAAAAATTCTCCCAAATTTCTTCGTTTCTCTGCTTCGAATTTTATCTCGTTGCACCTTTTGGTTTATGCAATTTTTAGTATTCCTACAAGTTAATTGTACTACTCGCCATTTAAAGGGACGAAAGTCAAACGCTATTGATCTTTATACAAATATTTGTTAATATTTTTAAATAGACACAAATAATAAAGGGAAAATAAATAAAAAAATTCTCCCAAATTTCTTCGTTTCTCTGCTTCGAATTTTATCTCGTTGCACCTTTTGGTTTATGCAATTTTTACTATTCCTACAATCTCCATGTTTATTTCTTGTATAAATTTTCTGTGTATTTCTTTATCTTCCTCGAACTTTATTCCGTTTCTTCCTTCACATTTTTCGTATTAAATTATAATTCGTTTTGTACAATTCGCAGTATCGTATCAATCACTTTTCGTTCCCGTTTCTTCCTCCAATAATTTCCTATATCCCCTCGTTGTCTGTTTCGAATATTATCATATTGCCATATGACTTCATACTTCACCTTCTTCTTCCTACGAGCAAATAATATTTCCAATATTCCCTAGCAAATCTAATCAGAGAAGGAAAACGTTCACGCACGTATCCAAAATATTTCACACGTTACACGTTATTCTTCGCAACTCATCTCCCTCTCTCTCTCTCTTTTAAGTACCACACGAAACACAAATAAAATCAAATACCGATATTCGCAACGGATTGCAATCGTGATGGGATACCTGGCTGCCAGCAATTACTACGAGCAATTCGTGCCATCAAACCTACATCTGCCGCAATTAGCGTATCGTTTCATTAACGGTCGATTAGTTTTGCGCGCCTTTGATTCCCTTAGCTCGCGTAATTAAGTAGAAGAATCCTAGATAAGGGGTTGCACGAAATAATGGACCAACAGAGGCAATAAAGAGCGGTGTGCATCAACGGGGCGCTCGATTATGGTGTCGTAAGGGTGTCCTTGGGTGGTGAGAAGGCGACGAATTAATTTCTCACCCAGGTACGTATCCCGACCGATTTCTCCTTACACCCACGCGTCATACGTTCTCCCTTGAAGGAACGACCATCCCTTTACTGTCCACATAAACATTTTTATTGCGACCAGACGCGGAACGATCTCGCTTTACATAGAGAGAAAAAAATGTCAGTCGCAGTGGAACTGGGTTTTTTTACGGTTGAACTCTCTGCGTAATTCGAACATCCTCTCCTCCTCTCTCTCTCTTTCTTTCTTTTTCTCCGTGTGTGTACGTGTGCTCGTAAAAAAGGAACAGGGAGGAATAGAAAAGGAAAAAGGTACGCGCACGCAACGAAAGACGCGAAACACGGGGATACACCGGCGATAAATAAACCCCAAAGCGCCGATACGAACTCTTTCGTTAGCGGTTAAGATTAGTCGCGATGGCGTATCGTGGTTTAAAGGAACGGCCAGGGGATTTGAATGCTTTCGAGGGTGCACAAATTGCGGTACAATCGATAACCGCGCAAGATTATGGAAGAAAGGGAGGATTAATTGGTTCGATGAGATGCTGGTCGAGATTCTTCTGGTGAGAAATTGTTCGTTGAAGATGATAAGGGGCATTCGTATTAAATCTTCCGATACTGTATTCGATGAAACGATCTTTTACATTTTTCAATCTTTAATGTAGAATACCCAAATTTGAGTTTCGAAAGTGTCGATAAATCGTGAAATATCGAATTTCTATAATTTATCAACATTTTATTAGATACTGTGCTCGATGGAAGAATCTTTTGCATTTTTGGACTTTTAATGTAGAATATCCAAATTTGATTTTCGAAAGTGTCGATAAATAGTGAAATATCGAATTTCTATAATTTATAAATATTTTATTAGATACTGTGCTCGATGGAAGAATCTTTTGAACTTTTAACGTAGAATATCCAAATTTGATTTTCAAAAGTGTTAATAAATCGTGAAATATCGAATTTCTATAATTTCGAAATATTTTATTTAAGAATTTATTATATACTGTATTCGATGAAAGAAACTTTTGCATTTTTGGGTCTTTAATGTAGAATATCCAAATTTGAGTCTCGAAAGTGTTAATAAATGGTGAAACGTCGAATTTTATTGTAGTATCCGAGTTCGAATTTCTATAATTTCTAAATGTTTCATTTAAGGATTTATCAAAGGAATAATTATAATTTGTTAAACTATTTCCGAATGATTCCTGTTTCGAGGATAAACGAAAATGGAGTGGACATATTTGAAAGTTATTTTTCATCATCTTTACGCAGTCGAATGGAGAGATATGATGGACATGTAATCGGTATTATCGCACAGAGGAAAACACGCGGTTCAAAGCAGGGTACGGGGACCAATCTAGGATTGCAAGATGAATTATTACTGGACACGCGATACTCGCAACATACTCGCGTTACATGCTAATTTCCGGTCGATCCTCTATATCCAGCCTTATTTTTTCTATTCATTTTACTATCCAACCACCAAGTTACTCGATCATCCCTCTCAGCAAGAATTAATTTCTGACTCTTCCAAATTTTATCTCCATACGGTAGAACACTCGTTGCATGTACACTTCGAAGAATAATTTTTAGTACAAACATGACGCGAATATTCACAAACTATACCTAAACTTCCACTCGATTCTACCATTATTTTACCCTAGTTCAATTTTCAACGAATCCTCCACGAATTCTCCACGTGTACCCTAACGTACCGTGGTACATTGCTAACGAAAAAGGGTGGAATAAACCTTCGGATCACCTGAAAATCGCGATCACTAAACGCCCTTGGCCAACACCATTCTACAAAAACACCAATCCTGAACGATCTCACAACGTCAACCTCTTCTTCACAACGAACGTTACAAACAACCCGGAAAAAGAGAGCGACACGAACCGTCGGTAAGCGGAAGAACTAAAATAAGGAAAACAAAGGGCGATTGAAAGGTATGCGCGTATCCAAAAGTAACGGTGGGCACTGGAATAGGAATAATCACAGACGAGATCGGTAGCAGAACGTTCGACTCACCTGTACACGCGGCGACAGGTTGCAAGTCGGGGGTGGTTACGAGTTCCGGTTCTCCTCGGCGGTGATCCAGAGGCAGCGATCTACGGATCCTGGCCAGGCGACAGTAGCGTCGCGTGCTGCTCGTGCCAGCAAATGAGATAATAATCGGAGGACTCAGTCACTCGTCGTCGGGCACCGTGGCAGGCAGCGGTGGCAGGGTGGTTGTTCGGCGGCAGTGCCGAAAGTGGGGGTTGTATTCCATCCCTGGCGACCGTCGACGACGAGAGCGCGAGACACGGGTGCGACAGAGAGGCAAGCACGGGCCTGCGTTGCGGCGCGAGAGAGAGGGGGCGAAGAGGCGCGCGAGAGCGAGAAAGAGGGAGAAAGAGAAATCAGAGGGGACGAACGGTAGTAGGAGGAGGGCTGGAGGCAGAGGGTGGTGGTTTTTGAGATGATCCGGCCAATCTGCGCATCATTTCCCCGGTGCACCCCGCGTCGCGGCAAACCGGCGCGGATTCCGCACCACCGCAAGCACCGTAGAAGCCCTGTTGAATGCCACATTTTGAGGCGAGGATGGAAAGAAAGGGACGGGAAGACCGGCCACGGCTGGGGGAGAAGAGGACGAAGGGCAGAGCGTGGAAAAGGAACGAGAGGGAGAGCGAGAGGGTGGCAGGGTGAAAAAAGAGGGAGAGAAAGGGTGAAAGAGACGGGACGGAGAGGAGTACAAGCATAGCCTGCTACGGGGATGAAAAAAGTGGAAAACAGATATAGGCAAAAGAGAATCTTTCTCCTGTACCGGCGCTTCTTCCCTCCACTGCTCGCCGTCTCTTCGCGTCTCTTCGCTGCGTTTCACAGACGTATCTCTCTGTAGGATATGTTTACACTGCCGGAGAAGAATCTTCGCTTTGGTGCACCACTGGGATATCGATCTTTAATGCACCAGGGAATTGAAACGTGCGTGCCTTTGTCAATTTATCTCAAGATGGGACCGCTGGGTGCTCTTCTTCCAATTAGGTAGCGATACTTTAGCTGAGAGGGTGGTGGTCGCGGCCGCTGAACAGCGCGATCCTGTAAGTCACGAGGCTATTTTTCTTGGGTCTCAGCCAAACTTTGTCCCCATTTATTTTTCGAATAAATTTATACGTATATAGAAGTGAGAACACGGTTATCGGAATAAAAGGCAGCGAGACTAAACGACTCGGGCGGATGTTTAGGTTTAGATTATCCTAAGTGTAGGAATGTTGGTTAGACAGCAGAATAAGCAGTGATGTGTATGGGATCCGTGATCCTATCACGGTTTTGTTGAAGTTGTCGTCAAACGATTGAATTAATTGAATAATCGATGATCAACAATGTTCCCAGAATACACCTGTGGGGCCCCTCCCGAGACTATAGTCGCCTTGTCGCAGGTATTCTCGATGAAGGAAAAGGATGGGATGCATTTCGTCCTGGGCCTGTTAGTGAATCATCAGTAAGGCTACCCTAGCAGGTCCTGCCTTAGACCAGGATACTATTGGGAGATTTGGAAGTTATATGTATAGGAAACGGAAGTTTCCAAGGACTTGCGAGAAAGTCCTCGAAGTTGGAATCCATCTAGTGAGAATGATGGTCGCTACAGATATAAACATAAAAATGATTTATTCTAAACTAAAACTTATTTTAAGCGCTAATAACTCTCGGCTGACTCTCACTCGCTATCTCTCAAAAACTCTGACTGACTCTGAAACACACTCTGACTCTTCCACATCCTCGCACCCTTATTTAACCCTTTACAGACGGGACGGTTCGAAGTTAACCGTACCATGTTGTCGAGTTGCTGCCATAATAGGCATTTCAAATTGTCAATGCATATTTTTACTTAGTCGCTATTTTCGTCGATAGCACTCCAAGATGTCAAATTCTAGGCATGTGTGACCACGTGAGACATATGTATATGGGTCTTTCGGCTCTATCAGTTCTTTTCGCCAAACGCATACTCGAGTCCTTCGGCGAAATTAATGATTTACAGAGAACGCATATATGCGGCTGTAATCCGTAAAGGGTTAAACCTTGCACTCTGTCTTCTTTCGTACTCAGGCTTGCTTTCTCAATCATGCCCTTTCCCACGCAACCTTGGGGGGCCAGGTTTGTCGAACACATGACGCATTCATGAACTTCCACTCGTTTATCGCATTCGGCTCTGTCATAAACATCCCTTACATTCGATCTTCTTGCATGTGCTCACTTTCGATCTAACAAGAAGGGTACAAGTCCTTCGGGTCATAGATCTAGTTGAAACTTTGCAGGTTTGTGGACTTAGTCATGCAGTTGTAGAAAATATATCATTATAAGGGCAACTACTCAATAGTTTTCGAGATATTTATGATTAGAGTTTAACTATTGCCTTGATTACGGATTATTTCGAATGTTTATCAAGTGCCGTTGTGGCCTAATGACGATGTGCAAAAATTTGGATATGGTGTCAATTTTCGGATGCTACTGTCAGGCTACAATGATAATTATCGATAACTATTGAAAGAAATCTCTAGTTAAGAATAATAAAGATTTAATCATAAATATCTCAAAAACTATCGAGTAGTTGCCCTTATAATGACATATTTTCTTCAACTAGATGACTGAATCTACAAACTTGCAAAGTTTCAACTAAATCAATCACCCGAAGGACTTGCACTCTCCTTGTCAGTCACAAGTAAAAATAACACGAAGCGAATTTTCGAACTTGATTATCTCGCCATCAAAGAAATTTTATTCTTTTTATATTTCTCATTTCTTCATAAGGAATCCCCTCTAGCCCGCTTTTACAGCTTATTCGAGAACACCCTGTATATATCGTGTGCAATACTTGGTTCACGTATATCATTGACAAAAGTTAAGAACAAATTGACGATTCGCGAATTTTTGTATATTCTTCGCCTTCTGAGGAACATAAATTGTGCATAGAAATGAACACCAATATCTTCTACGTTTTTTAACAGTTAATATATTACTATACCTAGATAAAAATATTTAAATAATGAAAACAACTCGCAATAAACTATTTTAAACGAAAAATTAATTGGCACTTTCTAGAAAATTCTCTCTCTCTCTCTCTCTCTCACTTTTATTAACCGTTTCATACTCTTTGATTTCATACCTTTTGGCGATTCTTACATAACTGTTTTATTCTGGCACATTCTTCTAAACATTTTTTCAAACATCATTCATACTAGACTGTACTCGTACATATTATAGTTATATCATCGCAAATGAGTTTCACTTATTCAGCCTCATTCTCATTCACACATATACAGCCACATAAATAATCATATTTTATATTCTTCCTTTTCCTTTTTCATTTAAAATTTATCACATCATTGGCATACGTGCCTATAAGTGGTCTAAGTCAATTATATTTGCTTCTGTAATATTAAAAGCTTCGGCCTTTAAATACGTCATAAATTATAAAATTAATTGCGATAAAGCTACAAACTCAATCTAACGATTCAATCCTTCATTGT
This sequence comes from Eufriesea mexicana, assembly GCF_001483705.2. NCBI lineage: Eukaryota > Metazoa > Arthropoda > Insecta > Hymenoptera > Apidae > Eufriesea > Eufriesea mexicana. The sequence goes on from NW_016910121.1 coordinate 182,505, forward strand.
TTCGTAGAAAATAAATATATTTTATCCTAATGTAAATGAATGAAACACGAATTATATTTGCTTCTGTAATATTAAAAGCTTCGGCCTTTAAATACGTCATAAATTATAAAATTAATTGCGATAAAGCAACAAACTCAATCTAACGATTCAATTCTTCATTGTTTCGTAGAAAATAAATATATTTTATCCTAATGTAAATGAATGAAACACGAAATATATGATAAAATCGTTCCTCTTACGTCGATGACTTAGACCACTTTCACAATTATAGGCACATATAAGCTGTCAATAACAATTTTGGTTTATTCATTTTCCTCCCTATATTTCTCTGTTCTTCAAGAGCTTCCGACTCTTCTTCTTCGTTACACAGTTTTGTGATACCGTGACTCAGTTTACCTTACATTTGTTTTCTTCTGATTTTGACATTATTTACATCTGAACACAAAGTAATACGAAATGAAAGTAAATACAAGATAATTTTTACCAATAATTAACAAGAATTTAATCATCGCGTACAGGAGGCACAGAGGAGATAACTCTCTGACTGCTTTCCCGGGGAACGTATAGGAACGACGAGTGAACAAATTTTCTTCGACAGGCCGAATTTCACGTGCAGATAAACGGCGATGGGTTTCGCGTGATGGTTTCGATTCAGAATTTAAAGGATTTCGAGGGATCCCTCGCTGCCTCGAATGCAATGAGCGGGTTTTGTTAAGCCGCAAACGGGGACGTACGATGTAGCTTTCAATGCACCAGGGATCAATCTTTGCTTGCATAGATACGCACGACGCTTGCTTAATTTCCGCATTAGTTCAGTATACCTATCGACCATGGAAAAAGTTACGAAGGTTCCTCGTTATTTAACCGCCTTATCCCCGTTTCGCCTAAAAATTCCCAAAAATGTGGAATATTCCTGTATTATTTCCTCAAAATTGTTTACGACGATCCGCTTTGTCTCTGAATAAATAACAATTGTTTACCACGCGGAAAGTTTACGTAAACGTAATTAGAGAGGGATTTCGGTGAAGTTAATTGGCTACAGGAGGATGGTCCGAAATATGTACTTATTATTCAATGAGACTTTTCGTTCGGTGCACAGATTGTCCTTAGTAACAGGTTACACTGCACGTGAAAGTTAGATGACCGTTCACATCGGACCCTGAAACGGTGCTAATTGGCCTGTTGCGAGGGGTAATGTGCGAAAGCACTCGTAGCACTCGTCACACCGCCCTAAGCCATGCTCGCTTCCGGTTGTGCTTCCATGTATCTAAAGGAAGATTATGTTCCGTTTATTCTTTGCGTTAATTTCACGCTATTTATTTACCTAAAATTTATTTCATTGCAATGCCTAATGTAACATATGTAACATAAAATAACCGTGATCTCGAGGTATTTCAAAAAATATTTAAAGGAATATTTAAAAAATTGTTATACCTTTATAAATTACAGAAGATCATGGAAGATACAAATTATAAAAGATATAAAGGATACAAGAAAAATAATAGAAGATACAAATTACAGAAATTCAGGAAGATACATTGGTAAGTCCTCCTTTTCATATAATAAGTGCACTCTTTACGATCGACCAAGAATAAGGTCAACCTACATGAACCTCAAACCGTACAATGGATTGGGTCAAGGCATAACGATTCTAAGCAGATGCTCGGAACTCCCGAAAGATGATAATCCTTCCATGTTTCAGGAAAATGCTTTATTCCGTATATAAATCATCTGATTAAACCATTCACATCGTACGTTTTCCTCCTTTCCACGTACGATTGGTCAGGAAATCATTCAACCCTTTTGTAGCAAACTTTTCGCACACGAATTCTATACACCAGATTTCGAAAATAATACTGTAGATAAAATAAAGCACGTCTCGAACATACTTGGAGAAAGTTATAAAAAGATTTGGAATAATTATAAATAAATTTTAAATGAAAAATAAGCGCAGAATTTATAAATTTATTAAGGTCTTTGTTAAAGCGTGAATTCCTAATCTTCTCAAATGTATATTTGTCTTCTGATTTTTGTACAACTTCACTCATACGTTTTCCAGACTCGTATCTTACCTGTGATGCCATATTGTTTTCAAAATTTCGAACGCAATGCGTGTATTTCGTCCGTCAAAGATTGGACACGTCAGTGTTCGAATATTCTCACGAATCTGCACTGTACATTAGAATGTTTCTTATTCTGATCTCTTCGTTAACGAGCAAAATAAAGTACGTCTCGAACATACTTTGGGAAAATTATAAAAAGATTTGGAATAATTATAAATAAATTTAAAATTACAAATAAACGCAGAAATTTATGAATTTATTAAAATCTTTATCGAAGTGTGAATTCCTGATCTTCTCAAATGTATACGCAATGTCTGATAAATATTTGTTCTCCGATTTTTGTACAACTTCACCCATACGTTTCCAAGACTCGTGTCTTTAAGATTCGAGACGTCGGGGTTTGAATACTCTCACGTACCTGTACTCTATGTTGGAATGTTTCTTATCCTGATCTCTTGGTTAACGATCAAAATTTCGCAGAGAAAATGCTCTTCGAATAAACTTTGTTTATTATCTCGTCATACATCGATAAACGGATCAAGGTTAAAGTCGGTGGTGAGAAAAGCGTAAATAAGGCGGCCCTTAAAACACAAAGCCATTAATGCCGGACGATGTTTGGCCGAATAAGATTTGAAGAGAACCGGGGGCAGGATTAAAGTATAACGATTTGAAATCGATGATCTCCAATGGACATAGAGAAAGAGGAGAGGGAGGGAGTGAGAGAGAGAGAGAGAGAGAGGAAGAGAGAGAGGTGAAGGCCAGCCCAGAGTCCAGAAGGGTGCTTCGCCTCGCGGGCAAGTACCCCAAATTTAAATCGTCGCTTCCACGACGACACCAGTGAATCTCCTCTGGGCGATGGCGAGAGAATCCGAAGAGGCAGGGTGAAAAGAGGGAACGAGAGGGAGGGCTCGGGGGAAACAATTTACCCGAAATTCGCCTCGTCGCGTTTGGCGACTGGATACACTCTTATTTGTCCCCTCGGCAATCTGTCGACTCCGAACGCTCAACCCCTTCTCCTCGCTTCCTCTTGGTCCTCCACCTCCTTCCTAGCAACCCCTTCAACCTCGATCCCCACCAACCCCATTCTTCTCTCTTTCCCACCTCTTCTCGCGAAGCGCGAAACCGCGAAGCCTCACGGGAATTTTAAACACCGGTGATTCGTTGGTGTTCTTTAGCGTTGCCTCCGTCTCCTTCTCTCCTCTCTACGCGTATACACGTCTACGCGTACCTCTGTCTCTTTATCCACCCTCCACCCTCCCTATCTATCCATCTTCCTCCTTTTTTCCTCCAGCTTCCTTTCCCACCTTTGTGTTCCTTTTTCGCTATTCCTTCTGTCGCAGGCTTTTTCCTTCGTTTTTCAAGTATCCTCCTCCCGACTGCAACCTTCCTCCACAGACGATGACGTACCGCCGTCGCTGAGACATTCGTGCGCTTCCCATGGCGACAATGCGGAAACATTCAAATCTCGCGCAGCCTTTCTTCCTCGACACGCGAAAATCGCGGCCGGAATCAGCGGAGCGGCGATGATGTTGTCTTTGTAGGAGGGGACCGACTCCACGTTAACGCGCCCCTCTGACAAGGTCTAAGGGTGCTTCACCGGGGTACTTACGCACTGGTAATCTTATAACGAACGTGGCCTGTGAATTAATCCGTTAGTTAGGATTGGCCATGGGGTCCATGAATGGCGACTGACACATCACCGTCAATCGATATCTCAGCTATGAATTTTCAACTCAGCTCCCTTTGACTGATTGCTTTTCCCTCGGTTTTCTCTCCTTTTTTTTTCGAAATCCATGAAAGAATTTCAAGCGACAATGGGTTGATTCGATGTCTTCATTTTGGGTCTCGAGGATGTGGAAATGTCAGCATTAGAAATACGGAATGAGAGATATCACGGTGTAATATTTGCTCGTTTAATCGTTCGATGCGATTTTCACTTTCGTTCGTATCTACTTTCGTTTAACGCGAACGTCGGAATATCGTTAATTTATTTTCCCGAATAATATTTGTCATTCGTAATTTCGATACCGTGCCAATACCGGTACGAGTTAATTTTTGACACCGGGCCCGAAGTTCGTGGAGAAGAAGGGAATTTTTTCCGCGGTCGTTTTCTGACCGGCTGTGAAGAATTCAGCTGCCAGTGTGAAAAGAATCTTCCCCTAATTAATCCTCGAATTTTCGCAAGCAACTCGAAAGATCAACGAAACGTCATCCTTTCATCCTCGATCGCTGCACGGCGCCGTGCCTCGGATTCAAAACTGTTCCAACGAAACGCGGATATGGATCGCGTGACGTCGCGAAAGGAAAAGGAAAGACGAGGGAGAAAAATGGGAGGGGAAAAAAGAAGCGGAAAAGCGGAGGGCGAAAGAGGGAGCGAGAGGAAGAAGAGCATCGACGGGAACAACGGGGGTAGCGGCCGGTTAAATCCGAAACACGGTCGACGTTCCATCAAATCGAAATTCATCTAACGGGAGAAGGGCATAAATACAGCCGCGTTGTTGCGCATCTGCTTTCGCGAAAGAACGGAACGGTTAGGAAAAGGGCGAGAGATGAGGAATCACTCGAATCGGCGGGAGCTCACGGCGGGGCGTGTAATATTCCCGGGAAGTAAAGCTCCCGAGAATTTCAAGACCCCTCCCCCACCGTCAACCCCCTGTGTCCGTCTCCCTGTGGCCCCTCTACAACCCACCCCCTTCTTCCCGCTGCCTCACCCCCTTCTACCCCGTGCGAACGTATCCTCCTGCTCGCAGCAGGCAGTAGCAGCCACCCCACCGACTACGAGAAGGGATGCAAATAACTGGTGATAACAACAGATAGCTCTGCCGGTACGGCTGACTCTATATCTGTGTCGGTGTACCACTACGCGGTGGCGGTTTAGGTTTCGGGGGCGAAGGGAGATCGAGGAAAAGAGCGCCGCGACGGTAGGGGGGAAGGGATGACTGAGGGTGGTCGGCGCGGAGAGGCGCAACGCGAAAGAGAGATCGGGAGTACGATGACGAGTAACGGGGAGGAAGAGAAAGAGAGACGGAAGCGCGGAGAGAGAGAGGATGGAAGATGAAGAGAGTACACAGAGGGTGGTCGTCGGTGGGAGTGAAGAGGCCGGCAGAAATCGTAGAGTAGCGAGAGTCAGAGAAGAGATGGCTTCGGTTGAGGGTAGAGGGAGTAAGAGGTGGCTGTGGAGGTGGAGAAGGAGGTGGGGTGACAACAGAAACCGGGTAGAAGCTAGAGAGGCGGGGCGGGGTAGGTCTCTCTAGCGGAGGTGGAGAAGGGTGCAAAGAGTAGAGGTAGACAGAGAGACAGATAAAGAGAGAAACGGATGGACGAAGAGCAGAAACGAGTCGGCTTACCGGTGAAAGGAGAAAGCGAGAAAAAGATAGAGACGGAGATAGGGACAGGGTGAAAGAGGGTAAGGGTGAAGGTGGGAAAGAGAGGAGCGATGGGTATAGCGGTCCGAGGAAAACGGTGATACGGAGGGTGGCACGAGGGGAGCAGTCGAAGGGTGTGTAGAGGGGTGTGCGAGGGTAAAGGAGAGGAGGAAGCGGAGGGACGTCACTCGCTGTCGCATCGAGCGCGAGCGATGAGTGGCGCGCGCTCGCTCGTCTTTTGTTTGCGATACGATGCGACTGCCAGCCTGGTGACAGCGGTGACGGGCGGCGGGGTGGTTCGTGGAGGAAAGGGATCACGGCGAGAGGGTGGGTGGAGGGCGTTGGAGGCGGCCGCGGTGCGAGAGGGAGAGTCGACGGTGCTGTGCGACCGCGAGGATGAGCAAGAGGACACGGGGAGAGGGTGGGAGAACTGAGCTGGGTACCGGGTGAGAATCACAGAGGTACGCTACACTTAACGCGACCCATGCGTACATATGTTACATGGATGAGCGTACGTATATGAGCGTCGATACGTGCACGTAAATTTCTACTACCGGCTGCCTCAGTGTATTGGGGCCTTGTTGTCAGCAGGTTGCCGGATGCACATCCACCTACGGATCTCTCTGCTCTTCTCCGCTCCGCTCTTCTGCTCTACTCCGCTTTGCTTTGCCTGCGAGTAACGCACCACTCTATGTGTATATGTTTGTATATATATATATATACATATATATGTATATATCTATATTTTGTATATATACGTGTGTACATATATATGTATGTGTACGTGTATGTATACCGAATATATCGGGGCTAGCTACACAGACGTTCGACGTACACGACGTTTCGGGGATAATCGTCTCCACTGTCGTACGCGTACTATTGGATCAGACTTGGGTGAATGTTGTGGGGTCGTAAGAACGAGGCGAGCGAAAGAGAGAAAGAGACAGACGCACGGATGAAAGGGAGTGTTGAGCAATTTCAGATTTGCTTCCGACACGAGTTGGTATTTCGTTTAGCAAGCTATTGAATCCGCCCGCGGGTTTCGCGTTAACGCTAATTAGGGGACTATCGATATTTCTTCAACGAAGGAATTTTAATGTCGGATGAGATAAGATTAACGCAAGCAGATATTCATTCCGTACGCGATCTTCGCGAAATCAACGAGAACTAACAAATTGCGATGCAATATATCGTATATCGAAATCCGAAATCAATTTTATATTCTTGTATATGAATCTCGATTTAAATTCATTACCAATAATACTTACATCGAATTCGAATAAGAATTCAATATTGATAAGAATTCGATTATGAAAAGATAAGATGATCGATTATTCGACGATAAAATTTCGATTGTAAAATTAATCGAAAACGATCTATCAAAAAAGCAAATTAGTAAGTTCGCTATTCTGCAGTAAACAGTGTCCGTTCATAGCAGGATACTTCCACTGATTCTCTAGCACCAGTAGTTCTTATATCGAATTCGAATAAGAATTCGATTAGGATAAGATAAGATGATCGATTATTCAACGATAAAATTTCGATTGTAAAATTAATCGAAAACGATTTATCAAAAAAGCAAATTAGTAACTTCGCTATTCTGCAGTAAACAGTGTCCGTTCATAGCAGGATACTTCCACTGATTCTCTAGCACCAGTAGTTCTTATATCGAATTCGAATAAGAATTCGATTATGATAAGATAAGATGATCGATTATTCGACGATAAAATTTCGATTGTAAAATTAATCGAAAACGATCTATTAAAGAAGCAAATTAGTAACTTCGCTATTCTGCAGTAAGCAGCGTCCGTTCGTAGCAGGATACTTCCACTGATTCCCTAGCGCCAGTAGTTCTCCCGCTAACTGGTCAGACATCCTATCCACGCGACACGTACGTAAACGTTCGCGTGCAATAATAGGATGTCAACGATTTTTTATCGTAGGCATGGCGGAAACGAACGCATCCTATCAGGCTGATTATTACGTAAAATCGTTATTACATTCGTTTGCTCTTGTAGCAATCATCAATGATTGAACGTATGCATGCACACAAATGCTTCGCTTATCGGAGGCTTATTGTCAATACTCTTGTTTGCGCGCAGAACAGGAGATACGCCACACGTGTATTTGTCTTTTCAGTATTTCAGATCCTCCCTTTTAATTCCCATTTCACGTCAACAATATTTTCGTTGTATTTTGAGGATACGCGTGCTCACGCGAATTTCCCACACTGAGCATTGCCTTGCTTCATCCCTTACCACCGTGCAGTTTTCTTTGCAATTGAATGACACGAGATACGCGTGTCACGCTTTACATCGCTACCTAGCGTTACCGATCATCCACCATAACAGCCGAAGTATCATTTAAACAAGGATATCCTATGTACACGTGTCTGTATATAAATGAAAAAGGACAAAGAATTAAGAAATGTGTAGGTACTTTGTCTACGACTATGACTTTCTTCGTTAAAAATAAATTTTTCAGGATTTTGCATTTTTTAAATATCTCTTGTCTTATAAACACATTCCCAAGGTGTGTTTCAGTAAAACACGAATGTTTAAACGTTACAAATGTTTGAAAAATGCGATCTATCTGTATGCATTTTTTTCCAAAATGTTTCCCGATACAACGATCGTAACATCCCATGAATTATTAGATCGATTTATTCAAACTTTGACATGAATACATAGAATACTTTCCGTTATATCTCCGATCGCTTTTGAGTTAATATTTTAAATACCTTTTTTTGCAGTTTACAGTTTTTAAATTGCTGTTAAATTTTAGATGACATGCGTTTAATCGATCCCATTTTATCAAATATTTGCTTATGTTATTTATTTTAGCGTAAATAAAAATTACTTCCACGAGGATTGAAATAACCTTCAATTATTGTTACAGTGTCACCACCTGGAACAAATTCTGACGAAATTCAAGAGAAACAAGCGATCTCTGCGATAATAAAGACAACAATCCGCGATATTTTTGAAGCAGTCAAAGTGTCAGTAGACACCGGTACGTAAAACACGTCGATTCCTTTTTTATTCGTGTTTCTGCCAGACATAACCTCAAAACGGTTTAACGTGGAATGTCCGATTAAATTTTTTCGAGACGCAAGCGATAAGGACCAAGCGATTAAACGACTTAGTCAGAGCTTACGTTAGAAAGTTTATCGACAGAGGGCTCTGTGCCCTTAATTGCACGGCGTTCCGCAGTGAAACATTTTTGTTTCGCGACAGCGAGCGAGCAACGCCGCGGAAGCGCTGCCGATGTTTTATTGTGACAAGGCTCAAGTGCGAGGTGTTCGGTGCACGCGAGGAAATATGCAACCACGAGCTTTAAAGTGCACCGATGCACCGTGCTCGAGAATTTCCGTGGAAATAGAACGCGCTTGGTTCGTAGAAGTAGACGCGCCGCAGCGACAACGTATTATTACGTGAGCATTCGATACTAAAGAATGCCGTGTGGCAACCGTCGCGGTATTTTATCGAACGTTCCTCTATTTTAAACCGGCAAACGCAAATTTTTCCCTTTGACAGCGGAGAAATGTTATACCGAGTTTAACTTAAATCGTGTATACCTTACGAACGAAATTCCTCCGACTATTACGGAATTTCTTGACGTTAGTATGCAAATATATTATAGGTCATCCGATTAGTTCGTGCCATGGTGTTACTTACATTTCGCTCCTCGCATTTTATAAACGTATCCATAAACTAAGCATACACAAAGGTGTCATGGTTCCTTCGAGTCGATGGAAGACTTTCGAGAGTAAAAAGTCAGAGAATCGTAAGTATTTTATATTTTACACAGTGTGGAGTCATCAGTGAAACTCGTAATCATTTTTGGCATCCTATGTTGTAGAGTTCCAGAAAGGAAACAGGGCAAAAATTACTCGCACCCTGTCAAAAACCGTGACCAGGGATGAAAAGTTGATTTTATATAATAATTCCCGAAGAAAACGAAAACAAAATGCAGAATACAAAGGAATTTTAAAAAGGTAAATTACTCGAAGAAGCTAATCTTATTTATTATTTTGCTTTAATCGGAGAAATAAAAATTGGAGAATAGAATAGTATAGGAAAGTGACGATTAAAGGATAATTTTTCGAAGCTTAAGAAACAAAAAATTTTAAAAACGTAAATTAGTCGAAGGAGCTGATTTTATTTACCATTTTTGTTTAACCAGGAAAATAGAAATAGATCACTGTCTCCAAAATGAAGCTACCTTTAAGGGATAAAAATTTCATATTACGTTTGTTCTTTATAGAAACACTTCGTCGGCTGTTACATACACATTCGTTTGGAAATGCGCATAGAAAGCAATCGCACTATTTGCCGGGAAGAAGATCGGGAAGATGGAAAACCATGGCCGAAAATAACGGTTCTGTGATACGAAGAGGAGGCGAAGTAAGTTCGAGATGACAGAGTGGGGTCAGAGGATAACTCGGGTCTCGACCGGAGCTGCTTTTGACACGAATACGTTTATGCGATCACTCGGCCTCTCGTTTCTCACGTTAAGGCTCTGTCCACACCGACACGGATCACTTATCGGCATTTTATTTCAGGGAACGCGTCGCCGAGCTTCCTCGTGCTTAAATCAGGGAGAAAGATTTTTACCCGCTGATATTCCAAAGGGATATTCCATGCGAAATTTCTCCTTTTTTCCTGCCCCCCCGTTCCTCTCGTCTTCGCTCCCGCTTACCTGGATACGTCTGAATCTATAATACTTTTGATATCAAGCTTTGGTCGGTTGGTATAATCGTGTCGCATCGCGGTGAAATAAAAACGAGAGGAAAGAAGAGGAAGAGGAGGAAAAAGGAGAAAATGAAATCCGCTGACGACAGAGCTCGGTTTTTAAGTGAATCCGAGCGTCTGTAAACGCGGCGTCGCGTAACACAAGTGCGCGAAACACCGCGAACCTATTAGCGCGTGAAATGGAGCAACTTGAAAGAAACGAATTCTATCCTCATCGAGGACGCCGGTAATCTACGTAATCGCAGACACGTTTCAAAGCATTCGGTTTAATCCGAGATGCCAGAATTTTCTCCACTACTAACGTGTAATTAATTTGCGAGAAGCGTCGATTAAATCGCAGTGCCGGTGTCGCGGAATACGCGCGCGCGCGCGTGCTCTTTGTGTCACTTCCTTGCCTCTTTTGCCACGTTTAAAACAAGACGAAAAGGAGAAACTTACACTCCTCGACCAGCGTCCATTATATTAATACGTCGGTATCGATTTCGCGCGTTTAAAATCAACGATTTTTAATGGAAGCGCGCATGCAACGTGCTGTCGCATAATTGCGAGCCGGTGTAAAACAACGGCGACGGACGCACGGATTCGGCTTCAATATCGGCGCAAATTAAAAATAAAACGCAAGAGGGTCGCATTGTAATATCGCCCAGCGACTTCGAGGGATATGAAAAGCGCGACGTGCAAAATTTTCCCTGTGTAATTGCGATAAAAGTATATTTACATACACACACGCGGCCGTGTGTACGCGCACGCCGGAGGAAATTAACGTTCCACGTATTCCGCCTTGCTAACGCGCCGGGCTACAAAAGAAAGCGATGCAAATGGGTTAAGGACGAGATATTTTTCACGGTATCCCGACACCCGCGAGGTCCGTTGTTTTCTCCCTCAGAACCCGTTCAGGGGCATTCTGTCCCCAGCCACCGATCCTGGCACTTCCGGTGACACGATGACGAGCATAACTCCCGAGCCATACGACGCATTAAACGCGAGCACAATTAAATGGCCCCTTCGTCGGTGCTCGCTGGTAACTTATTCCCAAAGTTTCCGAACTTGCCTGAGCAAACAACTTTAATTAAATATCTACTAGCGATGCGTGAGTGTGCTCGTCGATGAGCCACAGACGAAGAAGGAACAGCGATGGAAATGAAGGAAAGAAGGACGAATGAACAGGAATGACTAAGAGAGCTTGGGAAAACGAGAAAAGAGACGAGGAGGATGAAGAGGGAAAAGATTTACGAAGGAGGGGGGTGGTGAAGAGCGAAAAACCGAGAGAGTTAAACGCGAACACTAGCGATATAATTCCTAGGTTGATTCCCTTTACGAGACTCGGAATCGCGCTCGATCGAGTGTATATATGCACAAATGAAAATGAATAATGGACAGGGTGGATAATCATACCACACTCCATGTACACGGCCAACCCCCAGCCACGCCATTTTCTAATTGTGTCCATCATTGTATTAGCATGCCGCGGTTTTCGTTAATTATAATGAATCGCGAGTCCCAGCAGCGCGTGTATTAGGGTAAATACGAGAACGATCATTTTTGTTACGTGGAATCGAATTACGGCCACGTTTCTGTAATCGAGAGATCGCTGATATCATAGCAGCGTTTTAATGAAATGTAACGGGAGGACTTTCCTCGACTCCATCACGGAAAATCCTCTCGTAAACGGTTACCAGAATCTTGGATTTTTCCCGACAGCTGCTGTCCACGAAATACAGCAATCTGTTTAATCACGTTTTCCATTGATCTGATTAATTATATAAGTTACGAGGAATAGTACAATATTGAAATTTGATATTTGCTGTACTAACTAATTAATCGACGTTCGACTAATTAACCTAAAATCTAAAGGATATGACGTGCAATAATTATAAACTATTTGCTTCGTATTGTACTCTGATCTTTTTAGTAATTTCCATTCATTAATGTAGATATAATACGTAAAATATTGCAAAAATTATTTTTTCGAGGTAAGAAGACACCAACGTTCGACTTTTTCGAAATTGTTAACAATTTCAAAAGATATTAACAAAAAAACCAGGAAATTTTTCGTAAAAATTCGATAGATCAATTAATTCTGTTAAGTTTCGAAAAAATTGAGATGTTCGAATGTCAATGCCTACAGAATATGTCATAGTGTCAAGTCCTTTTTGAAATTTTTATGTCACTAATCCCATTTGACGGGAACCCTGCACACCGAAAGGCCATATTGACAAAAATTACTTCAGAATGGTGCCATAAAGCTAAATAAGGCATTTTTTTAAATTTACAGCTGATTCACATAGTTTATAATATATATTATATTAGGAAATAAGTCACGAAAGCTTATATCAATCAAGCGATTACGTTTTCTCCGGTGTTTCTTCAACATATGAAAAATTTTCGCGTCAAACTGTCCTGCCCCCTTAACCCTTTGACTACGTCACCAGTCGCACCATACGGTAGGAATCCATTTGCGATGTACCCTAAGAACGATGAAATTTTTCGTTAGGTGTGCATTTCTTAGAAATTATATTTAAATAATTATCAAAACACTATATTCCACTGTAGTAAAACAACATTATTTATTTCTTTGTATTCTGCATTAAATTATTACTGTACATACTTAAAATTTAGCAGCAAACAAAACTTTTGAGTGCCTTTAGGCGTCTGTCTACAGTATCACAAGCGCAAGATTTCTATGCACCTGTAGGTAGTCAAAGGACTAATCATATATCGTACATAGTAGAAGTAGTACCATTTATTACAACCTTATTACACACGAAGTATCGTGTCTAACAAAATTTGTTAGCATCCCTACTTCCGTCGTCATAACTGCATATAAGATTCGTTAAACAAATGATCCGTAATCAACGTTCCCCATCGTTATCCCCGAAATCATTTCGATCTTGTACTCGAAGCAGAGTCGCGGGGTGAACCGGAAACGAAAAATCTTTAGGAAAATTATCGACGGTTCGGGGAGAGCGCGATCCAGTCGAAAAGCACCATTGATACGAAAACGAATATCGACTTTGACCGTCCACCGACTCTCACCTTTGCCAGTGCGTTCCTTTTAATCTATCCGCGTGGCGCAACGTTCCTCTGCCTCCGGGGGCTTTCGGATAGCAATGGAGAAAAAGGGAACGAGAGGGAGGAAAAGAAGAGGAGGAAAAAAAAAGATCCATGCGGAATCGCGCGCGTCGAGTACGTGGAACGCATTACACGATCATCGCGTACGGAAAGCCCAGATCAATTACATAATGGCGCGACTGAAACGGATGCTCTTCAACCACCGCCCCGAGCCCCCTTAGCCCCGTCCCGCCCCAAAGCGTCCCCGCGCTCCTGGCACAGCCCCTTTCGCAAAGTGACTATAGAACAAAGGGTTGAGCCTCTTCTCTGCGGGCGCAGTAATTATTATGCTCTTTGACGATCCCTCTGTCTGTCAACGGTAACGCCAACGGAATCGATACTTCTAAAACTTTAATCGTTTCACGTATGAGTGACATGCTTTCGTGTTAAGCCGCATGTAAAAATATTCCGCGTACGCGACCACCCCGCCAGGAGACGGTGAGTTGATCTTTCAGGTGTCGAAGAGGGTGCGATTCGTGTCGATGATTTTCCTTTCGCTCCGATCGATAATTCGTGAGGGGTAGAAGTCGAAAGACCGATGAAAATGGAGGAAGGTTACGGTTTGCCGGTAAGATGGTCCATTTGCTCGAGTTCTGCAAGGGTGATGTAAGTTGGAAGTGGGGTTGAGATTAAAGATACGGGTTTAGATAAATGAGAAATATCGTTATATAGATATCGTGTTATCGATATCGTGAATATCGTGTTATAGATATCCTTATAGAAATATGTATTTTATTCTACTGTTTTTCTAAGAAGAAACTTATTTATTATAAACTTTATTTTTATTAAATTGTTAAGTGGACATTGTCAATTGTCAATGTCTGGAAAATAGTATTATTAAAGTCTATGAAATATTATTATTAAGTCGGAACTACTTAAGCAATGAAATAATTGAAGCAATAAAAAGATTTCGAATTACAAATTTCTCTGTTATAAAGTCGGTAGTATCTTTTACGAGAACATAAAGAAAAATGTTTAAATTAAAAATGTTTATTATTTTGTTTTAGTATATTACAGATTGCTTCGCATTCGATAGAGATTACATTGCTCGACAAATTTTAACTTCTCCTCTAATCTGTAAAATCCATCAGGGGATTTTTGTAGAGTTTACTTCCCTGTTAAGAGGAACAGTTTATAAAAAAGCTATAAATTATCAAATTTATTATTAATAACAAATTCTTCACAACGTAAATTTATAATAAAAGTGAAAAAATTAATATATTATTCGCTATTACCTGAATCTATAACATACTTGTATTAAAATGTTCCAAAGATTTGCAAAAAGTTTATAAATTATTAGACTAATTGTTAATAACAAATTAATATTGTTAACAACAAATTGTTTACAATGTATATTTATCATAAAAATCAAAAAATTAATAAATTATCGGCTATTAAGGCGAAAAATAATAATTAATGAAATCGGTAAAGTTCTGAAATTTTCGATCGGGGTGGGGGACTCGGCCGATCGGCGGCTATATAAAGGGCGTCGAGGCGCTAATTGAACCATTTGTCGGTTCGACTTCTGAAGTGTAACATCTAAATTATTTTGTGCGCGGGGGGGTGGGGGGTCCGAAGTGAGGTTGGGGTTGGCTACCCCACCCCATTAAACACTTTACTAATAATTTTTCTTTCCAGGACTAATTTTTTTCTTTTCAGGTTTTAATTTCTTTTTCTTTTCAGATTTTAATTATTTTTTGTTTCTTTCAGATTTTTTTTTTGTTTCTATTATTTTTATTTGACATTTCAGATATTTCGTATAATATTCGAATGTTTCGTCGTTGGTTTATTTATGTCTCATCATTGGGTTGTTTATATCTCATCGTTGGGTTGTTTATGTCTCATCGTTGGGTTCTTAATAATTGCTTTCTTTTTGTTTTAATATTTTTTTATTTTCGGTATTTAATTATTTTTCTTTCTTCAGATTTTATCTTTTCCTTTCTTTCGATCTTTACTTGAGAATTCGAATATTTCGTGTAATATTCGAATGTTTCGTCGTTGGTTTGTTCATATCTCATAGTTAGTTTGTTTCTCTCTCATCGGTGGGTTGTTTTTTCCACTTGGTTAACCTTCATGGTTTCTATTCGTTCGTTTTCTTTCCTTCTACTAATCCGTTTCCTTTCAGGTTTATATTAACAATAATATATTCTGTTGTAGCTTTTAGGTTTCTCAAGATTTCATTTGCGACACATCAATGGAAGACGCGGGATGCGTGTGTTTAGACCTAAGTAGTTATAAGCAGTTATAAGATAGATGCCTAGGCTAAGTTTCATGTGCGTGCCTTCTGTACAAAGGTACGCTACCTAACTTGGAGCGAAATATATCAATTCTCGTTTACCAAATAGGACATAACTGTTCTCGCGATAATCGCGATCGTTCTTAAGTACCGACTAGCCTACGCGACGTACTCTCGTGTACTCGATAACTCCATGTTTCATAAGTCATCCAAACGATTCGTTCCGACACTCATCCTCGCCACTGCCACCCTTGTCATGCATCGGTTCTAGGGTGGTCGGCGGGCTGGCACTCATCTGGAATCAATACGAGGGTCTGTCGGCCTTAGTCGTCCTGGGCACCAGCGCGTGCACGACCGGGGTATGGATCCTGTAGCTGGACACTGCATATGGGCCTGCGGTCAGACCCCATGGGATGATTAATTTCTCCCCCATGTGGCAGGGGCCTGCGTGACCGGCTACAGGACCTCGCTAGGGGCCCTCGGGTTGATTTTGGGTGTTTCGCTGGTTCGTCGATCGCTCTCGTTCGCGAGTAAGTCATGGCAGGGTCTGCGGTGGCTGGGTGGGCTAGGTTCGATCGGGAGGGTGCCGAGGCATGAAGTTGTCTTGTACGCGAGAGTACGTCTCGTAGGCTAGTCGGTCTTTCGAATAATCGCGAACTCGTTCGTGCGCGTCGCGATTTTTTACTTGCTCGCGTGTTTAATATTTCATTTATTAAAATAAAATATCTTACCGTTGCGACAGTAAAGTTTTAGTATATCGAATCGAAGTCCGTTTGATGAGACACGAAAATTTGTAAAGTGTCAGTAGAGTCGTTTTAACTCCTTTCGCTCCAAGTTAGATTAAGGTATCTTTGATACGGATAGCACCAGCAGGTTGTGCCACTAGGGCACATGTCTGGGTCTCGATGCGTAGCCACCTCCCCGTGGTGAGATCTGGTAATTGATATTGTTTTCCAAAGAATAATTTTTGGAAAACGATACCAAGCTAAGAGCTACGCATAAAGTTTAAGATATTTCCTATCTCTAGTAAATTTTCAATGTTCCCTTTGAACAACTTGTCGAATGTAACGGATTAAACCTATTACAACAAACTGAATATCGATAGAAAAACAAATTAACAAAAAAATAGTTGACTGAATGTAAATCAGTGTCAAACGAAGTAGGGAGGTACAAAAGATAAATGCAGGATCACCGATGTTCCCGAGAGTTAGATACTTTCCTGGATCAGTAGTGAAAAATGATAGGGCGCGATCGAGCTGGCGTCGCTGGTATCTCATTATACCCCGTGGAAAGACGAGATCGTCTCCGCGAAACTTCTTTTTCGCCTGGAAGGAAGAGGACCTCCCGTTTCACGATACAGAAACGCTTTCCTCGTTAGTCTTAATTTTCTCTCGCGGCCCGACATAGGCGACGACACTTCATATCGCGAACGACAGTACATTCGCGGGAGCGTTAATGACACTGTGGATACACGCGATGAATAAGATCGTAATAACGAGTGCCAACCGTTGTTCGCAGCAGGCCCCTTAATTTTCCTGCCTAATGTTTGGATTAATTTTCCGTTCGTCTTTTTTTTCGCGCGCCGCGTATTTACTTTTGTTGAAATAAAACAAAGAATGTAGGCCGCTGTCTCCTGTTTGAATATGAAATTTCTTTTGCAGCTGTACCGTGACAGATCCACTGTGTATACACACAATGTGCATGGCATGGCATCCGGCGAGCCACAATTATAATATGTATAATTTTCTTTCAAATGAATATAGTCCTAAATATTCAACGCATCCTCGATCATTTGGAACGCAATCTTCTTCGTTTTTCTTCTACTAGAGACATATACATATGTATAGAATGCTCGAAGTACTTATATTATGGTTATGTCTTGTTTGTTTCTGGTTTTGTGTTAAAATTGTCTTCCCAAACTGGTATTTGCTGCGTTTTCTTCGTTTTAAATATGTTGGACATTTTATCTCGATATGTATGTATGTGAATGCGAGTTAGATAAGTCAATAAGATAAGTCATGTTGATATAAGTAAATACATACAGATGGAAAAATGTCAAAATTGTTGGTAAAGTTTTATAAAAATTTTTACTCTGTCGTAGAAAGTTGTTTTACCTGTTACTATTCGTAATAAATATTTAAAGGCTGGCTAATAAAAATCGTAAGAGATATTTAACATATTATAACTAAAGATCGTTTATTATATATCGTGTTCATAATCTAGCATAGCTTTGTACAATTGATCGTCAAATTTATCTAAACTAAAAATATTATTAAACGTATAAAAAGACTAATCTTGTAACGTATTTTATGTTTTTCAAATAATGTTCTCAAAAATTAATTATTATATAATAATTAATATCTCACTTACATTTTAATGTTTTTGCATCATTCAATTTATTCTCCCTAGACATCAATATTTTTTCACATGAATTGTCCAGATACAGTGTTAAAACGTACCTCTGTATGTCATTAAATCAAACGAAACATGATTTATTATTTCTCATTTTCTATAAAATGTAAGAAAATTCAAGTTGCTTCGTATCAATAAAGAAAATTATAGATGGAACTGTAATATTTATTACATACATGATCCTTTGTTCACAATACTTTGACAGTATTTACACTAAACGTTTACGTTGATACCATGCAAATTAAGAACCTTATTGGTCTAGCAGAGGTTCTTTGACCAGAACCTATCTAATAATACGAACCGAAAAGGAACTGAAGGAAATGTCTGACTTTTCAAACGCGTTTCTGATGCCAGATATCGCGTATCGTTACACGCATACGTATAGTATGTATACACACACACACATACACCACACACAGATGCTCTTGGCCCGAGCAAAATCTCAGTCCGCAGGAATGACAATAGACTGTCAGATAATGAATCCCCACTGTCACCCCCTTTACCATCCCACGTCCTAAAACCCACCCTTTGCCATACTCTCTCTTTCTCTAGTCGTCCCTTTCTTGTACGCGTTTCCTTTCTCTCCGCAGCGAAGGCTTCGAAACCATCAACTTTTACTGATCGAACAACAAACTCTACCACAGCATCGATCTTACGAAAAAGCTGAACTAATCACGTCGATCACGAAATATGCATAATAAGCTAATTATTTATTATACTTTATCATATCACGATATTGTGTAGTTATTAATAGGGAATTTATTTTACATTGCAGTTTTACAGTACACCTGTGTTTTATATATTATCTAATGTTTTTATATTGCATAAAATGTAAATAGATAGTCACATAACGGTTTGCTAATACGATTTAAAATATTTCTTTATTTTGAAAATATACCGTTGTAGGATTATAGTTAAGATTATATATATATATATTGAATAATTAGTTTTGCTTTTCCTGTACAACACGTTTGCTAGATCGGTATATTTATTATTTTTCTTTCTGTTAGTACAAATAAATTGGAGTAAAAGTAACTAGATTGTTGTGTAAGTCTATGATAAGGAAAATGTGACTTTTACTTAGGTTCTAGTTGTATCTCTCGCTAACTGTACCCCTTATGATTTCCACCCTCTACTCTTGTAGCAAACAGGACTATGACCGAGTAGGCGAAGCGTCCACTTAGCGCTAATGCCTCTTTTATTGGTCAAGATTTCAGTCAAAAGCTGAATAGACGCTTGGGTCGTACTTAAAACTCGTTCTCTTCTAAAAATTAAACGAATCATTGATTATACCAGTTAAATATTAACAACCTTTGAAAACTTCATTTAGCACTCCAACGTAATTTTTGATATGCTAATCAAGACGAATTAATTTATTTTAATCAAACAAATCATTTGAACAAATTTTAACAAGTAAATCTGATATAATTTACTCCTTCAAACAAAATATTCCTTAATATTTTCGATTTCATGTTCAATAAATAATTATTTCATTTGCATTTATGTTTTGCATATTGAAAAAAAGAAAAAAACTCATTCGTTTATCCGCTTACAATTAAGCTGATGGCCCTTTTTAATCAAAAGTATAATGCGTATTTAAATTTATCATGGTACATGCAAATCCTCTCTCATCTTTCCCCTTTTTTTTCCGTGAACTCGGAAACGAATGGAGCAAAGCCGGAAAAAAGAATTGGAACGTGAGGTGTAACATATCGAACTGAATGTTGAAGCCAGTGAGAGCGAGTCGAAAAAAAATTTTGCCTGGAATAACTCCAGGCAGAAAAAGTGAACAAAAAATTTCCATAAAAATGCACCCGTACGTATAATCCGGATAAAGCTTAGCATCGTGCGAATGGCTATGTCACCGGTAGAAATGGCGAAAAAAAACATAGAATTGATACGTAGAAATGACGGCAATCAAAGATTGTAAAAAGAGAGATGAAGAAAATGTGTTACATACAATTATTTCAAGAAATAGTATTTTCTTTCGTGATAAAAAATATATAAATTAGATTTTAACATAAAAATATTGACATTTACAAACGAATTTCATTTCCTAAAGTTAAAAGAGTTGAATCTGCAAATATATCTAACAAATTACTTCTGGTCGGAACTAATATGTTATATGTAGTAACATGTTAAGTAATACACTTACATATGCAAATATAATATCACAGTCGAATGAACATTTTTATTAATTAATTAAATAAATTTTAGATGTCAAATGATTTTTGTGAAGAAAATATATTTTCGTTAATTCTTTTGTTACATTGATGATATTTTGTATATAAATATGGCTTACACTTAGGACCTGAAATTTTTCTTTTATGTATATAATTCTGTTTCAGTCTCATAGAAGAAAAAATTGAATCATTTCTTTTATTTTGCATCCAAAAATGTTCGCACTGAGTAAAATATTACTTCTAAAATGTACAATATGAAAATATTTTAATTTCACTGATAGCTTTAACAAAATATTAAGGAAATTATTAACATCAACAAGAATGCTGTAGGATATATTTATTACAAAATACTTCGGATAATATATACTCACTGACGTCTGCACAAAAATTGGAAGATAACTGTACTTGTTTATATTGTCAAGTTTCAATATTGGAAGTAGTTTAGCACTAGTTTCCCATTTAAACTTGACTACAAAATTAAATTCGACTATTATTGCATAAAATAATCTGAATGAAAAGGGAACTATTATTCTTGTATTTTACTACAAAGAAAAGAAATTTGAATTGTAAATGAAAATATGCAGTTTAGAAAAATATGACTACATTTTCATTGAGTAAACTTCTATGTTTAAAAAATATTTACTTAAAAAATTGCTTTATGTGCTTTAAAGTCAAGTATGTGATACATTTTCATGAGATCTTAAGTTTTAATGATTACGCATCGGTGTTGAGACTGTTAACTGATTAGTCATTAGCAGTAAATTAAGCTTTATAGATCACAATGGCTTAGTACTTTATATTCAACAAAAATAGTCTGTAGTTTAGGCATTTTCGCTAGCGGGTCTCTTCTTATTCTAAAAAATAATTTTATTTTTTATTACACAATTATATATAATGAATTATATTGTTTAATGTTATTCTGGAAAAAATCTTACAGTTTGTTTAGATGGTTTGACATCTGTATTAGTAGTACGTGTTTTGGACCTTTCTTGTTCTAACTGTGCATGTAAAGATGTTACTTCCGATGTCAATTCATCTCGTATTTCTTGTAATTTCGCTACTTCAGCTAATACTGACGCTTTATCTCTCACTGAAAAAGAAAAATAAAATAATAGATGATTAACTACATTTACAATAACAGTAAATTATTGTGCATAAATAATTGTTAACCTACTTTCGCCATGAGATAATATTTGATAAAGTTTTTTATTTCTTTCTTTAACTTGTATTAATTCTTCTTTTAAATGTTCTACTTGACTCTTTAATTCATGAATAATTACATCACGTTTTTCCACTTCTACCTTTAACTGAGCAGATGTAATGACATCATCCATTTTATCTAATCTTGCCTTGAATATGTCCTTTTCTTTTTCCTTTGTAATTTCTTCTTTTGTTGCCTTTTCAATTCTCTCAAAAAATTCTGTACCTAATTCTGTAAAATTATAATTAATTAAATTTATTTTATATTTATCGGAAACTTAAAATATAAAATTATATTACCTTTCAATTTAGTATCATTACATTCTGGAGGTAATGTTGTATTTTGTGTAGTAGTATTTGATCCCATATTGTTGAATTCCTTCAATGTCATAGTAGCCTTTTTTGATTTTCTCCCTGATTTCTTATTCGACTCTTTTTCTGACCTAGCTGCACTTACTAGCTGCTGTTCATAAGCCAGCTTTGACAGCAAGATGGCTTGATGTAATTCTTGCTCAAACGTTCCCTCGACAGCCTTAAGGAAATCACAATTGGACGTGATAACACACAACACTTATAAATATGTCACTACTGAAACAAAACCTCAGCTTTAACAATTTGTATCTAAAACTAAACTATGATTTTCACACATATTATTCAAGCCTGTGCTGTCCTTATTACAGACAATTCGTTGGCAGTCATTGTATAAACATAAAGATTAACCAGAATCAGATAAAAAATCATTCTATTAAATTTATAACAAATTTTTATAAAGCTAGTGGCAAATAAACATAATATATAATAAATAATTTATATATTACCATTGTATCTTTTTGTTTCCATTGTTCCCATTGTTGATTCGCATTGTTATTAGTTTTTTTCTTTTTCCCCTATAAATAAAGAAAAAATATAAAATAATGTAAGATATGAAGGTTAATTGAAAAAATAAAACAATTTTCTTCGTCCTAACAAGCACGAATAAATATATATATATATATATGTATATACATATATTAAAACAGAAAAATGATATACACCGGAATTTATAATCGTCAAGTCTCTCTCATTGCTCTTAACGTTGTATACAAAACTAAAAATTAAGCATCGGTGGCGCATTTTGTTAGAGGTCATTTTGCCGCTTTTTATCGGAGCCATTAACCTCGTTCATTACTCCCACGATTTGCCGATCGCTTGCTTCCAAAACAATATACATACACACGCACGCGCGCACAAACACATACACACGCATAATACGAAATTTGCAGAAGTAATTCAGTAATTGTCCTCCTACATATTTATATTCACGATTATTAGTCTTTTTCTCAATTATGCGATCTTACAATAACAAATTTTTTTTGTAGATTTTAATTTATTAGCACAATAACTATTTTCTATTATAAATGAATAAACGAACGTTAAATTTCAACCCAGCCAATAAAAATCAAAGTCAATCTTCAAACACAATTCGAAATATATAATGATCCCGCCACGATCTGTAAATACTATGACGTTTACCGGCTAATCAAAAACAAAAAAACAACAAAGACTGCACACATCATACCTTATTTTGTTTTTTCTTGTCATCCTTTTTTGGTTGTTGTTGCTGTTTTGACTTGTCGTTTTTAGATTTTTGATTCGTCTTACCGGCAGTAACATTCTTCTGAGTTTTCTTCGGCTTACGATCATCATCGTCAATGCTGAGAACTGCGAATCTCGACGGCACGGCAGTCGCCATTTCTGTGAACTCTGAATATACGTATTGATAACGAAACTACAGAACTTCCGGTATTATTACAATCATAAAACTTTTAATGTTCGTCAGATCTTGTGTTATTACATCATGTATCATGTAGAAGACGATATAACCTAGTACAAACGACTTACATGTGTATACTTATTGCATACAAACGGATGTACAACGAAAAATGAAGAACGACGTTACTCTACCACATAAACCGGAAACGAATAGTAAAAGTTATTGCAAACTTCAGCGCCTCTGGCGGAAGGTATTGTCAAAATTACACTTACCCGCCCGGCGACACAGTGAGACCAACTGTTGAACTAAAAATAAGAGAACTTTATACTTTAAAACATTACTTTTAAATTATTGCATGCATACTGCAATTTTTCCTTCTGATTTATAATGTTATTACCATCCATAAATATTACAATGTAACAATAACACCAATTGAGAAATGTTATTGAAACAAAATAATTTATAATTCATTACTTAGGGAATCAAATTTATTTTATATTTAATTTATAAATTTTGTATCTTATATGTATGTCACAGATGTTCAAAAATTTTTATTTTATGGTTTTTATATATTGGTACAATATTATTCCTTTATATTATTACATGTGCTATCTATGCTATAATAAATATATATCTAATCTTTATTATGTTTATAAAAACTTTTAAAACATGTACAAATGATTAATTTTGCGAAGTTGAAATATATCAATTATTAAAACTACAATTAACTAATAGATTTAATATCCATTTATATCATAATTGTTGCTTTATATTATAATATGACAAAAATACTTTATAAAAATATTAAGTGTAAATGTATTTTTAAAATGATCTATTCTACATTAAATTAATATTTTTGAACTTTTTATTTCTTTAATTAAGTTAAATAGTTATATAATATAATAAAAAAATGTAAAAACATATATGAAATTTATATTCGCTCTATTCGTAACTATACAAATGTTTTTCATCATTCTATTAAATTTATACAATAATTATAACTTTTACTAGCAATATTTCATGTTACATAGTTTCAAACATACAAAATTTAATCCATATCAACCATTTAAGTTCAAAGTGTTATAGATATAGATGCAATTACTAATAAAATATTTTAAAGTGACAAGCCGCGAGAAATATGTAAATGTGTGTGTGGTATTTAAATTCTTATAACCTTTATTTTTGTATAAGTCTTCCTTTTTATCGTTTATATAATAAAATCTTTTTAAATCAATAACACTTATCTACTTCTATATTATGAATAACATTTTAGTAAAAATATCAATTATTAATTATAACATTGTAAAATTATCAAAATAAAATACGCAGTTTGAAAGCTAGAAGATATGCAATAGTTGGTAACATTGCGGGATCGAGAATCTCGAACAACGAGAGAGAAGGAAGGAAGTATCCATCTACACATCCATCCATCCACCGTACAGAGCCCCGTTGCACGTCGGGAAACTGAACATGTACGTACGTCGTATGAGCGACGTAGAGTGTTGAATGTGTCGATTGCGTTCGGGGTTGGCTTGCACTTTTCGCGGCTGTATGTGCGCGCAGCAACGTCGCGTGGTCGGTTATCAAGGTGTTCGCGAAGCCTTTTAGTGTATAGTGACTGAGTGATAAGAGGTGAGGTGAAAAGAGAAACTTCTTTTCTTGGGACGCTCGCCAATTTCGGAGGTGTAGGATTCTATTGCGGCGTCGTTCTAACAAACAGTCGGGAGAACCGTAAAGTTCACTCTGTGCATCTGTGTGTGGAATATCCAATCACGGAATTCGCGGGCTAAGATGCCCGACGTGGCTCCCGCGGACAACGTCGGCATCGAGATCAGGATCAACGAAGCGGTGCACGACAAGGGGAGCGACGCTCGCTCTTGGTTTCCCGCGAATACACCTCCGATCCCATTTTTACATATGCCCGCGCATATGGGTGAACAATTTCTTGTATTTTGAAATATTAAACAGTGCTTACAAGTTAACTGGCTGTTTCGAAAAAAATATTTGTGTTTTATGTACTGCAGATGATTGCTACTTTGTTCAAGATAATATAACATGAAAACAACGACAATTTGCTAACGTATTATCTTTTTTTTTGTCATGTTCTTCTAAGGAAATACGTTCTGTACGATTTTGAAGCAAATGTTTATGGTGCAATTTATAGATCTGGAAGGACATAATAATTAAGGCTTAGTAAATGTTTTCTTTGGAGGATTTGATAGTGACTACGTTGTCTTTCGTATTTATGTTAATTAATAATAATGTACACAAAGAAATCAAAAGTGCTTTGAACTATCAATGTATGTACTTTAAGTTTGACAACTTACAAAATGAGAGAAACATAATCACAAAGTGTCCACAAACTTAAGGGAATCGTTCATTCATTTGGCAGTTGTACATTGCATTTGTTTATATGGTTTTGCCTATATATTAATCACGTTTCTTTTTAAATGAAACAAAATCATTTATTATTATTGCATACTAAGAGTAGATTTTGAACAATAGAATAATTCTTTTGTATTGTTATATACAAGAACAATTAATTGTTCGTGGTGCTTTATTTAAAAACAGAAAATATACAAGATATTTATGTTGAATTTCAATGCTGATTTGGTGAAAGTATAACATTAAATATCTTTCTAAAATGTGCGAGCAAACAGAAATTAATTACTTGGAAGGAGATGTTGTTTGGGTGAAACTCGGAGCTTGTTGGTGGCCAGGACAAGTTACTGGGTTTCATAATTTACCTGAAGATATTCAACGTGAATTTCAAAAGAAACCTTTAATAGCTGCTGTAAAATTTTTTCAAGAAGATACATAGTAAGTAATCTAACATTTTTTATTTACTAATATAATTATATACTTTTACCTTATTATTATAAGAATTTATTTTTATCTACTTATGTTTAATTATATTTTTAATTTGTAGGCATTTATATAGTTATTGTATAAATAAATTAATATCTTTATATACATCTCATTTACTTTTTCAGTGAATTTGTCAAGAATTATCAGCAGATTTATAAATATAACTGTACCATGAAAGACGAATTTATTAGGAAAGGATTAGGTATGATTTTTTATGTTTATAATAATTATATTTTTAGTATTCAACAGTATAGAGTTTAAAATAATAAACATAATCAAAATATATATAAAATTACCACCTTCTTTCCTTTTTAAAAATGACTATTATACATAGCTATATATTTTGTAATATTATTTGCAGATAAATATAGAAGCAGAAGCAAAGATGGTTCCAGATACATGGATAAATTTCCTGGAGATGTTGAAATGGCTGAAAAATTAACAGGTGGTGATCCTGATATATTAAGTCATGATAAATTTTGTCCAGAGGAAAAACCAAATATATCAGCTTTATTTGGAGACAAAAAAATTCCGAAAAAGAAACGAGAACGAGATGAAAGTCACAGAAAAAATGATAGTATTGAAGTTGTACGAAAAATTACACATCCACGGTTTTTAAGAGAAAGTGATCATGAGGTTCGAATTCGACAACAACCTAGCAGTTTATCATCTACACCAAATAATAGTGGTTCTCCACAATATCCTTGTCATTTATGTAATTTTACTTCTTCTCGAGTTAATGTTATCATCTGTCACATAAAAAGTCATAGATCTGGAAATTCACCAATATTAAAATCTAAAGTTAAAACTTATTCTCAGTATAAAAACAGGTATCCTGAAGTAGAGACTCCAAAAAGAAAATATGCCAAGAAAGAGAAAAGTCAGACAAATAAAAGTAAGAGTAGTAGTGAATCTGGTAAAAGAAAACAAATTAAACAAACAGACAAAGCTGCTAAGAAGAAGAAGACTTCAGATCCTAAAATTCGTGATACTATATTAGCAGACTGGGAAGATGAATCAGATGAAGAAATTAGTTTAAATCAAAGTAAACCATCTGATTTAGCATCTCTAAATAATTCACCAACAAAGAATCAATTTGATTTTAAGAAGTCAGAAGAAACAAATGAAAATAATTCTGTAGTAACAGATACTAATGAAATAATCGAGGAAACTGAAAAATTGCTTAAAGAAACAGAGAAACTTACAACAATTAACATAACAGAAGATTCTTTATCTGATAGTTCCGATACTTCAAAAAATTTAAAATCAAATCTTTTTGATAAACAGTCTGAGATAGAGAAAGATACTAAAATGTCTGATGTTGACAGTAATGAATCTACTAATAAACCTCAAATAGAAAAAGAAACTTTTAGTATTGATAATGAAAGTAAACTGCATGCATCAGATAAAAACGACAAAAAGTCGTTATTATCTTGTTTTGATTTCCATGAAGAAGAACCATCTATACCTCCTGTAAGGAAAAAGGCACGCGCATTTCATCAGAAAAAAGAAATAATAAAAGAATTTGAAATGAGCCAAGCTCTAAAAACAGAACAAGAAAAAGAAACTGAAAATGATAAACCTGAAGATGAAGATAACAATACTAGTCCAAATGAATGTGAAAAATTAGATACACAGTTGTCTCTAAGTGAGCAGACCTTAGAAAGAAATGAAAATAATGACAAAGCTAAAGATGATAATAAAGGAGCTACAAATAATGAAATTGTGCAAACAAAGGAAAAAATTAAATCTGAGAAAGAATCAGAAGAAATACAAACATCTAGTATTAATACTTGTGAAACAGAATTAGAAATTGTAGAAATATTTGAAGTTGAAAAAGTTGAAACTGAAACTGAAAATGCTACAAATAGTTCAAAAAATATTGAGGTACAAAATTCTGCAACAATAAATCTAACATTAAATACTAATAAAAAATTAACAGAAAATAAAGATTTAAATATTCATAATGATTCTACTGCTGATAAACATGCAGATTTTAAACATACAACTGTTAAAGAAAATATAGAAAACATAGAACGCGAACCTTTAAAGCAAACTGAAGAAACTTTGTCTGAACGATTTACAGTAGAAACAGAAGATGAAACTATCTCTGAATCTGCTGAAACTTTTCCAGAACAAAGTGAAAATTCAGATGCAGAAATGCTGGATCAAGATCAAGTGCCTAATTCAAATTCTACAAACATTTTATTAAACAATGATCAGTCAAATATTATTCCACGAGTTCTTAAACGTAGGGGTAGACCAAGGAAATCAGAATCTGTTCGTACTAGTACTAGTGGAAGTGCAAGTGGCAGTGAAAGTCCAAGAAGAAGAGATAATAAGAATAGTCCAAAAACTTTTGAAAAATTTGAATTAGAAAGAAGAACTTCAGAATCTGATAGCGAACGTTCATATAGTGGAAGAAAACGAAAACCAAATAAAAAATATGTAGAATCCGATATATATGTACAAGATGTAGATCAAAAAATATATAAGACTGATGAAAGTCAATCTGAAAATGAAGAAAATTTTGAAAAAGTAAAAATCAAATCAAAAAGAAGTAAGAGATGTATAGAAAATGTCAAGAAAATAAATGAGAGTATTAAACTTAAAGAAGGAAAAGAAATAGAAATTTCTTGTAATACAATGGATACAACAGAAAATAATATCAATTCTTCAAATAAAGAATTAAAAGATAATTTACTTGAGGATACATCTAAAAAGCAAGTGCTTATAGAATTAGATGAAAAACTTAGTGACAATCAAACGTCTATTGAAATTCCTAAAAAGATACAAGTACCAATTGAAGAAAAAATTGTACCAAAAGGATCTGATACGTTTGTTTTTGAAAGTACAAAGTCTTTAGCAGTAGAAGATAGTACTTCTAAATCTGAAGGTGCAATATTTGAACATGCTAAAACAAAGGACAATGACACTGAAAACATACTAACATCAAGCAATTTTCAACAAGAAGATTTGAAAAATTTTGGAATAGAATCTTCAAATACACTTCAATTGAAGTTTTCACCAGAGAAAGAAACGTCTCATCAACTGGATACTTCAAAAACTATTGACATGCTTCCTCCTAAAAAATCTCAAATAAAAAAGTTTGAGTTATCGCAAATTGATTTTTTTGATACTGATACTTCTACTAATAAAATCACAGTCGATTCCGAATTAGATAATAGAAAAGAAAAATTAGAAAATTTAAGTACTGAAGCAAGTGAAAGTAATACGGATCTAAAAGCAGTTAGTTCTTTAAAATCAAAGGGAGATATCTCAGAACAACATGAAATGGATACCAATAATGTAGAAATTACAAAAGGTGCAAATCAGAAAGAGGAAAAAAATAAAGTCCAAGATAAAGAAATAACTGTATCAATAAATCAAAAAGTTCATCATATTGGAATGGAAACATTGGGAAAACAAGAACAAGAAGTTAAATTAGAAAACTTGGAACAATTATCTAAAGATCCAATAAATACATTAAGTGAACAACAAGCTCAAAATAGAACATCAATACAAACAAGATATAAAGGAAAATTTACCCCAGAAACAGGTGCTAAATTAAAGAAAGATAAAGAGCTCTTCCTTGAAGAAAAATCAACAAATACATTCCAAGAAGCTTTCTTAAAAACTTTACACATGGACAAGAAAAAGGGTACAGTTGGTGATTCTGATACAACTGGAAAGGCAAAGAAAGGTAAAAAATTAGTGAAGAAGAAAACTGAAGAGATAGTAGATACAAATATTTCTTCTGAGACAACTCAAAATATAACAATTGAAGAGCCAAATATTTCAGAAAATATTCCTAATCTTTCTGAAGACAATCAAGTTACAGTTATGAGCAACTTTGGAAATATAGAAGTAGTAGTTGATCAAAATCTTGAAATTGAAACAAAAGTAGATGAGACTATATTCCAAAATGTTGATCAACTTACATCATCGTCATCAAATGAATTTAATATTATGTCTAAATCATTGGTACAATCACCTTCTACTGAAGATAATTCTAAATCTATCAATTTAGATGTGCATAAATTAGATGAATCCTCAAGAACATCAACTTCTACACCTTCTCCATCATCTGACGTTACAGTGCCGGTGAAAAAACGGGAAATGCCACGAATAATTGAAAACGTAACATTAACTGAACCGATGCAAATTTTAAAATCGAAATTATTAGATAAATTACCGCAGAAAGGAATAAAACATAAGTTAGAAACAGAGAGCACAAAGAAACTTGATCAGAAAGGAGCTTCCAAAGCGAAAATAATGAAAATTGAATCTTTAGCTTCAAATACTAAAATGAAAACTGGTGCAAAGGTTACATCTCCACATTTATCTATAACTAAAAAGTTACAAGTTTTAAAAGCTGAAGAGGCAGAAACAGCAACAATGATAGAAGCACAAAATGAACAATTAAATGTAAAAAGCTCAAAAACTCCTACTACAACTACAAGTGAAAAGTACATTCAACAAAGTTCACAAAGCTTGGCAGATATGGAACTAGACATAAATTCAATGCCATTTGTTTTAAGTGAAGATGTTTTAACTCCTGAAAGTATTGAACAAATGCCTGTTGTTATTTCCTCTATTATACCTGCATCCAGCACAATTCCAGCAACACTATCTTTTACTCCAACTACACAAATAGTATCCCCTACTCAAACTCAATTTAAATTGAATGAAACTACTAGTGAAGTATCACCTACAAAGAAAAAGAGTGGTCCTCCGGCAATTTTGAAAAATAAAACTAAAGCAAAACCTACAATTACGAGTATAAAAACGCTAGTACCACCATTTACAGGTGGTGTAAAAGGTATAAAATTTCAAAATACACCAGCAACAAACAAAGTACCACCTCTTTTAACCCAGAAGGGTTCATCGGGAAAATATGTAGTGGTTCAAACCTCTGGAGGGCAACAATTACGATATGGTGTTCAAGGAAAAACTGGTACACAACAAAAAATTGCTATACCAACTGGTAAAAATACTGGAAATGCACAAGTAGTTCAACAAGGTAGTAAAGTAGTTATATTAACATCAGCACAATCAGGTCAAACTAAAATGCTACCTTTAAATATCTCTAAAACATTAAGTGGTAAAGTTCAAAGAATTATGACAAGCAAGGGGCAAGTATTTTGTCCTATTAGTCCACAAGGTATTATAAATTCAAAAACAATCATTGCACCAAAAGGAGATGGTGTTTCAGCAACAACATCTAAACTTCCTGCTGGACATAAAGTTATTAATACACAAGGCATATTAGCTTCAAAAGGAGTCCTAACTCCTATTTCAGGAACAATTGGAAAAACTGCTCTATTAGGGACATTATCTCAAGGAATTCTCACAAAAGGCGGAATTTATACACCAATAAGTGCTTCTACTTTAAGTGGAAAAACTATTATTGGGTCAAAAGCCTTAGTTACAAAAGGTACAACCATTTTATCTTCACAGAATTTGGGTTCTTCTAAGGCTATTTTGACTCCTATATCTCAAGCTATTACTGGTAAAACAATTTTAAGTACTCAAGGTATTGTAAGTACCAAAGCAACAGTTTTGACACCAATAACAGGACAACAAGTGAAAGCTATCGCAGCAAAAAGTCCATCTAAAGGAAATAAGGTACAATATCAATCTGTACAGCAAAAAGTGCAATTACCTATGTTACAAAAATCACACAAAGTTTCAATGTCTGCTACTTCACAAGGAAGATCTGGGCAAATGAAAACTGGTAGTAGTACAGTAGTATTACAAAATACAATTCCTACACAAAAGACCATACAGCAAGGAAAGAAAATAATTAAACAGAAAGTTGTTCAGCAG
>NW_016910121.1:214334-229859 GCF_001483705.2 Eufriesea mexicana
TTCAGCAGGGTTCTGCTATTCAGAATATTACACATCAAGGTGGCAACCAGCAGACAATAGGTATAAATCCACAAATTCAACAGAAAGGAAAGGCAGTATCTACATCATCTATACAAAAGGTTATTATACCTCGTGGTAGCCGGCAACCAAAAACACAACAAAAAATTGTTGTTCAGAAAGTACAGGAACCTGTAATTACAACTGTACAAAATATACAATCAAAACAAACGGTTTCATCATTGAATACTGTGCCAAATATATCTAAAACAACAATTCAGCAAAAACAGACAGCTAGTAGTACTGCAACTACAAAGGTTACTGCAAAAAATCAAGGGATAAATAAGACTACTACACAACAGCAAAAGAATTTACTAAATATTGCAATGAATTCTGTAACTGCGACTAATATGAATACAAATCTTTCTACATCTCTGTCTCTTCCACCATTAGAACCCATTGAATCTGAAAGGAAGCCAAAAATAGAAAATATACTTGTTGAATCTGTTCAGAAGGAACAACCTAAAGTAGAAAAGTTTAATGTCGAGAAAAGCGGTGAAATAGAAAAAATAGAAGAACCAAAAATAACAACACAACCACAAATAATGGCTTTGCCAACAGAAAGTAGCGATGGAACCCAAACTTATGTTTTAGTAACTATTGATGAACAAGGACAAATACAACCTCTTGATAATAATACTCTTATGTCATTAGAAGGTACTACACAAAATCCAGATGGTACAAGAACACTATATATAGATCCAA
The DNA here is from genome assembly GCF_001483705.2 of Eufriesea mexicana. Taxonomy (NCBI): domain Eukaryota; kingdom Metazoa; phylum Arthropoda; class Insecta; order Hymenoptera; family Apidae; genus Eufriesea; species Eufriesea mexicana. The sequence goes on from NW_016910121.1 coordinate 215,097, forward strand.
GTTCATTAGGAGAAGCAGGCACATTAGACAATATTGTTCTTCAATTTGATAATGGTGTATTACCAAATATACAAACCAGTGCTACAGAATCTACTCAAACAATTATATCAGAAAGTTTTTCTAATTCAGAAGTAATACAGACATCAAATCAAGATATTTTAGCTGCTGCTTTGGCAAATACAGATTTTCAACAAGAAATCAGTTTAACAGAGAATCCTACAGGAAATGTAATGTCTACTGGTTTAACTCAAACAAGTTTAATCAACCAAACTATCTTGCAGTCAACTATCATACCTCCTACAGAACCAATATCTTCTCCCTCTGTGCTTGAAACCTCATTGACTTTAAATCAACCAATAATGACGCCATTAGAGGTTCCCAGTAATTTACCAATACAATCAGAATCGACTCCAACTTCTGCTGTGGCAACCATCCCGTCTTCTCTCGAATTACCAATAACGATTACAAACCCTAATATTTCATATATATCAACAGAAGCACAAATTCAAATCCCTGGTAATTCTATGCCAGATATTGGAGAAATTATGGAAAATCCAAGTACTGCGGAAATCGCTCGAACGGAAATTCCTGCAAGTACTCAATATCTAGTATTACCAAATTTAGAAGATAATATTACTGTAGAAACTTCAAATGGACAGAGTAGTACTATTTCAATGCCTAGTGTTTCATATTCAGTTTCAATACCAAATAACATAGTTTTAGAAAGTTCACAAGTTCAGACTACTCCTTCAATGCCAATAATAGATGATACCTATGCTGAAAATGTGCAATTTACTTCAGCTATAGAATCATCAATGGCAACAGAACAGACTTTTGTAGATGTACCTGTTTCTGAGATGCTTGTTTCAAAATCTCCTATTTCCACAAAAAATGTACAATCACAAAATATTGCTGTAACATCAGAAATTATAGTATCACATGATGTTTCTGCATCTTCTCAGGAACCTATTGTATCAACAAATGAATCATCTATTTTAAATGAGGAGCAGGATACAATACCTTTACAAGAAGTATATTCTTCTCAAGATATTTCCATGAAGTCACAGGAAGTAATCTTAAAAGAAACAGTGACTAAAGACGATAATGATTCAAATATGGCAATTGGTAGCCAAAGTGAAGAAGTTAGTAATAATGATAATATAGTACATGTGCAAATTGTGGAACAAGCAGATGATGCAATGACAAGTAGTATGTCAATAATGGATGAAAATACTTTAGTTTCCTCTGAATCCAATTTACAAATTTCGCCTAGAGAACACGCGAGTTTTGAAGTTTCGGAATCAAATGAAATAGATACAAATAGTTCACAAGAATCACAAAATATAAACAAATTTAAAGAATTAAATTTTGGTGAACAATCTGATAATAAAGTTCACTCTCCTATATGTGAAGAACAAGCAGCAACATCCAATGAAGTAGAAGTCGTTCAAGAAGGAGCACAAATTTTACCTGCAGAATCATTAAATCGTCTGGATGAACAAAGTATGGATATAGATGAAGCTATAGAATCTAAAATTTATGCCGCAAGTACGGTAAAAGAATCAGAAGACTCTCAGAGAGATGAACCATCATCTCAAGGTGAATCAAATCTGGTTCAAAGAAATCTAGAGTTACATTTTGAAGAAGGAAATGCAGAGGCTAGTCATGAAGCGCCATCACAATCTTATGAACAATTTGGAATAGCAATGACTACTGATTCTACTGATTTACCTAGTCAGTCTGCTACAAAGTCTGAAAATTCAAGAGAACCCTCACAATCAATAACATATGAACCTATGGAGACAGACGAAGAAGCTGTTGTAACAGAACCACCAACACAATCATTTGAACATTCGAAAATGAATGAAGCTTCTCAGTCATATGAAGCATCTGCAGAAGCAAGTACAAATGCACCTACTCAATCTTTCAATGAATTAATGCAAAGTCAAGAAGAAAGATCAACTATTGATGATGCGATTGACGATCAAACGTTTCCGACACAGAGCTATGAAGTCGAGAAAACAGAAAATATTCCAGAAAATTTAGAAACTGATGCAGAAATTAGTCAGGAAGGAAACATGCCATCTCAATCAAATGATATTGGTACCGATGGTATTGGTACATCTTCAGTTTCTACAAATAATTCTGGACTTAATGAAGACGAAACTGCAAGTTCGTCTTATGTTCCAGAAACTCCCGAGAATCAAGAAAGAGATCCAGATCAGGAAAGTGCAATAAGTACATCATCTTGTGAAATTCCTCCATGTGCTGAATTAAATATTGCATCATCTAGTGCAGAGCATACAAGTATCCATGACAATGGAGTACCTGAAATACCTACATCTTCATATAATTTGAATCCAGACATTACATCAACTCATGTGGACTCTGTCCCAACTTCTAGTTATGAAGAACAAAATGTATCAACTTCTTATGAAGTACCAATCTCTATGCCTGGCCTAGAAGAAACCCCCTCTCAGAATTTTGTTGCAGAAAGTACAGATCACAGAAATGAACCTTCTAGTTATTATACTCATCACCAAGAAGTAACAGCAAGTTATTATGAATCTGTAGGGCAAGAAACAAATTCCAGATTGGATGGAGATCCACAAGAAGAAGTTACTCCCAGTTATTATGATGGTAATCCACAAGAAGCAAGTCAAAGTTATTTTAACCCAGAAGAAGCCACACCAAGTTATTCCAGTCATAATGTCTCTCCCAGTTATTATGATCATAGACCAGAAAGTGAAGCAAGTCAAAGTTACTACTCTGCAGATGATATAGAAAAATCAGAGCAATCTTCCTCACAAAATATTGAGGCATCGCAAAGTTTTTATCAAGAACAATCTGATGAATTAAAATTAACTCAACAAGGAGAAGCTACTCCAACATATACAGAAAGGTATCCAGTTGATTATACATTGGAAAATTCACCAATAGAAAGGCATGATCTTGTAGAAAGTTCTGTACCAGCCACCAGGCCTACAGAGAGGTAATATATTATGATGAAAAATAGCATTGCGCTATAAAAAGAGTCCTTGTTTTCATAGACTAATGGACATTGCAGCCATTGATAGATAAACTCGTCTATTTTCAAATGTAAATATAATATTAAGGTGATAAGTGATTAAATATAAGATTAAAATTAGATTCTTACTATAATTTATATCTATATAAATATATATATAAATAAATAAATAAATAAATAAATATACATGTCTAAATATATGTGTGTATATATGTGTACACATACATATTGTTACAATGTGTGTGAGTATATGTATATATATATATTAACTACGGATACAATCCGTATATAGAATTTGGTATGTGAGCAGTGTAATTACAAGGAAAAACTATGGTTTCATTACAAAAGCATTATGATCTTATATATTCATCTCGTTTAATATATTGAAATAATATAAGTACTTCAATATATTGAATTAGATTATCATTCATAACTTCTTTCTTTTTCTTTTAACTGGACACATTAATACTATATTATGTAACAAATTGATTCTACCTTTTCCAATACAAAGCACATCCAATGTGGATTTCGTAAAATTTGATAAAACATCATTGGAGTAGTAGTAATAATTTTACAGCAAAAATACATTTGTGCTATTAATCATTTATTTAATGATTACATTAAATCAGCAAATATATAACTATTGTAAAATATTTGTACATTATTACGAATTCTCATCAAAGACAATTGAAGAATCAAGTTAGTGTTACAAAAGTAAACTACTGCTTACTACTCCTCTGCAATGATGAGTCATAATGAGCATATAAAAATAAATGCACAATATATCTTTAATAAGTATCAGTAAAGCTCTGAAATATTCGTAAAATTGAAGTAAACGATTCCTTGGACTATCTTTTAAAGACTTAATTTTTCTGATAAGTTTTTCACCCCCGCACTCATAGTCTATCTACTAAGAAAGAAGTTTATGTATAATCACAAATGTAGATAATCAAGCGAATCAAGGATTGAATTATTACACATACATTGTTTATTTGTAGGAAATAGTTTACATTTATGAGAAATAAAGAAGCCTATTATTTCAATTATAATAATGTGTAATTCGTGTGTTGAAATGTAAAGGGTAAAAGAATTTAATAGGAGATCTGTCATGTTTGAAATCAGTTAATACTTACAGGGGAGTAATTTTAAAACAAATATTCATATAATTAATAGGAAGGATTTATTATAAACAAGATCATTTTATTTCTGTAAAATATTTGCGATTACATATCGCAATTTTACATGTAAACAAATTTATACATGTGCATAAATGTAATACATGAATACGCGTTTTAATAGTTTTTCTGGTGTAATTTAGAGTAAATTTTTTTAAAAAACTATATAAGTCTCAAACGAGACAGATTTGCCAATATATTCTAATAAAAACGGTTATATTATATTCTTTATAAACTCATGTTATCAAAAATAAATTTGTTTTTATTTTTCGCGGCGTTTTCGATCGTGATCACGCATGTATATATTATGTTACTGTTACTGGAAAGAAGTTATTACCTAAATATGTCACACTTGGAAAAAAAAAAGTTTAGCCAGATAAATTTTCAAAAATGGACTGAATTGTTAATATTCTTTGATTGCTTTTTGAATTCATTCGATATATACATAAATACACATGTACATATATTTTCCACACAAAGGAATTATAAAAATATCTGTACCTATAAATAGTATGTAATACTGTGAAATGGGGAAAATATAATTACATTTTCTATTAAAATTTTCTGATACAATCGTAAGTTGGGATATATTGCTTCATTGAAGTAATCAAATTTACGTGGCGTAAAGTGATACTGATTAAAATAGCATTACTGCGTTCTTATATGGATAACAATTTGATATTTCCATCACTAACAATATTATCTTTTTATTTCTACAGTGTGCACCACATACACGATTGTAACTAAGAGATAAAATAAATACATGAATATTTACGTAACAAATTATATATGCAATAAATGTTTTTTGTTGTTTTATTACTTGGAATTATCCCATTACAATACATTTTTGCCTGTAAAATATATATTTAATATTTCTTTTAATGTACTTTCGTAAAAAAAACTATCAAGCAATATTTCTATTGTATGTTAAACTGTATTTTACGAAAATTGTTAAGAATTATCGTTAACATGTATAGTTTACATACGTAATATTATGCAGTAACAAATTTTTTTATTATTGTGATCGCATGACATGTTAATTATTAAACATTTTTGTATGCAATTTACAAACGTATAAAAACTACAATTATTTGTTATTATTATCAAAGATTTATTACCTAAAATAATCCCAAAATACAATAAATTATATTACATTTATAGATGTATGGTCATTTATATACAATATAGTAATATTTGCAATAGTTTTAAAGGAACACAGTCTTTACAATCATTATCTTGATTGATTTAGTTTTATTTTCGCCAGTATTGTGCAAACTTATGTAATTGTTCCACTAATACTGCCATTACAGCTGTTACTGATAAGTCTAAAAGATTATGTACATAATGCACTGCTTCTTCGTCGCTCAAATCCAATCGTAGTTTGTCTTGAACTTTTTTAACAGCTTTATCTGGTTCTAATGCTATATCTGGAACGCTAGCGTCGACCATTAGCGAAAACAGATTTAGAATTAAATTTGCATGTCTGCGCAAATGCAAAAATGCAGTATAACATTGTTTCCGAAATTCATGATAATGTTCTGAACCTACACCTCCCATAGCTTCAACCATTTCTTTGCTCAATTTCATTGGTGGTGGCAAAGGTTTTGGATCTCTACCCAAAATATAGCCGAAATCTATATGGAAGAGTTTGCCTGAAATAAGAATATCACGCAATTTTATTAAATGCTTTTATCTTTTATGCTTTAAAAGTTACCTGACGTTGTCAGTAGTAAATTATCCAAATGTCGATCACCAACACCAAGAACATATGTAATAATGCAGTAACCAGCTGAAATTTTACGATTTTATACATTTCAAATTAATATAAATTATTTTAAAATAACATATTTCTTACCACAACTTCGAACATAAGTATCCATAACTTCAGGTACAACACCATAAGGACCATTTTCGGATGGATGATGTTTTCGAAAAAAGCTTAATATGGAACCTTCACTAGCTAATACTTCTGCAACTGTTGTAGATTCGATAAATTGCAAAAAACCATGTCGAGTACTTGTTGCGAGTACCCTAAAAATAAATAAATTTATATTTTAAATAATCAAATTATATTTTAAATAATCAGTTATCAAAATTTTTACCTGTAAGGAGTCAATTTTAAATCCAAATTTTCTCTTCTTAATAATTTATCCATAAGTGCAATTGTTTGTAAAATTAATTGATCCTGTCTAAGGTCATCACCATGTTTAAAAATTGCAATGTACTCACTGTTATCTGTTGTTAAAAACGTTAGTTTGGAAGGCATAAGAGCTGATTTAAAAAGACTGGCCCTAAAAAATAGCTTAAATTATTAACGAATAAGTTTTCATTATTATATGAATGGAATTATTCATACTTTTCAGGTATAATTCCTTTGATACAAATTTCTGGATCCAGAGGAAAAGGTATTGGTTCAAAGTTCGAAAAATTGATTTTAAATGTTGGATCTGAATCTGCTAATAACACCCTGAGCCGATCAGTCTTCTTCTTACGATTTCCACTTTCTCGTGCAATTGCTTTCACCAGTGCTACTAATTGATCAATGAACATTTTTTGACGTAAAAGGAAAGCTCTTCTTTTTTGCCAAACTGCATTGCCTTGTGCCAGCATCATTGAAAACATTGACATTACAGTATTATACATTTCTTTGACACGTGTATCTTGTTTTGCACTTATGGAGGGATCACTTTGATCTTCACATTCAATTGAAAGATACCAATAAAAGTAATTGGCTAGTGTAGTATTTTGACATGCACGAGTAATCAAAAAAGATGCTAAATCCATAAGAGAATCTTGACTTGTTGAGAACTGAATTTCAGATTCACTGGACTGCAAATCATGTGTGCTATTTGTAATAAATTAGGAATTTAATGTTTATTTTATAAAGTTACTTACAGTTGTTACAGCTGTAGATGAAGAGTCATTAATTTGTACATCTCTGTCTAATTTTTCAACTTTTTCAGATTCTTTTTCTGTCATCAATATTTGATGTGCCCTTTTAATACTTTCAAAATCTTCATACTTTAAAGCTTGTACTAATTGCAATAAATATAACATTAAGTCATCATCAGGTGCTTGATTAAGACGAGTAATAGCATATCTTCTAACAGTTGGATGTGTAAATGCTGGACCAAGTAACTCTAATGCATCTTCAGGATCAGGTGGTGCCCACAATGCTAACATTTCTAATGCTTGTCGTTCTTCTCCAGCAACTTTCCAATTTACACATTTTACGAATTTTGTTAAAGCTTTTTTTTGATTTGATAAATAAAATCTGTATTTCCAAATAAGATCTTGTTCTTCTGTAGAAAGTGCTGTTGTTGGTGGATAACTTAATATTATGTTCAAAGCATCACGAACACTTGAAGTTGGTTTTAATTCTCGAGTATGACCACCACTCCGTAAACTTCGAGCCAACTTGTGATGTTTTGCTTCTACAAGATTTTCCTAATAATAAGAGTATATCCATGAAGTACAAGAACAGATATATTCGTAAATCGTACTATGTGTTTACAAATATTGTGTTATATTTGATTTATAATAAATATTTAAAAAAACTAATTAACGAGTACTAATACCTTTTCCTCTGAATTATTGACATTAAGTTTTGGTAAAAGAAAAGAATTCTTTATCTTTTAGTTTCACCTATAAATTTTGTATTTTCATAGTAAAACTTAAAATCATTATGAACAAAATAGTTAATATATTTTCTTTGTTAAAGTAAAAATTTTAACATGACTAATATATTAGTGCATAGCAAAATATTTGTATATGTTTTATATTTATACGCTTTTTAAAGTCAATTGGAACATGTGTACTAAAATGATTGTTGGTATATATAAAAATTTTGATCATACCTGTAAAATTTCATAATCCGGTAGAGTTACAACATCTGGTTGTGATCTATGTTGAACAACTTCATCTCCATCTTTTTCATAATACACAATAGAGTACTGGAAAAAGAAAATATGAATAAGAAAAGGAACAAATAAATAAAGAAGAAAGGAAAAAATTGAAAATATATACTTAAAATATATGGAATGAAATATTATAAAAATAGACTATAATACTTCCATTATTGATTTTGAAAGTAATAAATATATTTAATTTTTTATTTTTCATACCAGTATTCCATCCATAGTAACTTCTGGAAACTCAATCATTAAATATAAGTATTCAGATGCTCTCTTCTCTCTTTCATTAATTAATTCAATCTCTCTAAATGTTAATCTATCTAGCCAATCAACTTTATTCATTTGACCATTTCTATGTTTTTTGACAAGTTTTGCTAATCGCTGCATTTGTTCTTTCCCATGATCTCTGGTTTTTCCTGGTGTATTAGTTGGTATACCACCATCTGCTTCGACTCCAGGCCAAACTCTAAGATCTAACATTCCTTGACGAAACACTCCATGTTTTCCAAACATAGATATTGTTGTACCACCAACTGGTAGTTGTCTACCAGGTCCAGCACAATCATATAAACTTATACATAGTTGAGCATCCCGTGGTAGATCAGAGTAAGAAATAGGAAGAGTTACCCATTGATTCCAACTGACAAAATTAATAAAATTTAAACATATAATATATGCACTTTAGAAATATCAAAATAACTACATACTTCCAACGTGATGTAAAATGTTTATAAGCTGTATGAACAGGTAGAGCAAGTGGTCTTCCACTAGCCCACACCTGTAAAGAAGCTGCTAAATCCCCACGTCCCCCATTGGTTCCATATAAACCAGAATATTTTAACATAGGGTCAATAAGTAATTTATCATATTCTGGTCGTTGCCTTTTGCCTTCTAAAGTTCCTCTATAAAATGTAGAACATAATATACTGTATTATAATGATTTAAAATTTATATACGTTCGTATAATATTTTAATTAAAAAAACCAATAAAACCGGATAATCTGCAATTAAATACTTGATTGTCTGTTTACATATGAATTAAATATTATAATCGGATTACTTTATATTTAATGACACTGCAAGTAAACCACCTGTTTTTATTAGAAAGATAAATTATGAAACATTTATCATGGTAACCTGATACTAGCTGATACTGACACTTATTATATTTAACACACTTACAATTAAATCTTACATTTTAATTTGTATTCTTGTATCTAATGAAGAACTGTACACGTAGAAAAACTTATCATTAATATCTTCCATCATTTTATGAAATTATAAAATTAACACATTTCTTTACTTCACATTTTCCACCATTCTACTCCATCTACTACACTTAAGAAAATTGCTTCACACACTACTTGCGCGATATCGCTACCGATATATATATATATATATATGTAAAAAGTATTTTAAGAGAGTCATCTGTAGTATTTTTAACAATACAAAACATTGTGGTATTACATGGTACACTATTTATATTATCGACTGCCAATATTACAACTTTTATATTCATGAAGAAATAAAATATCTCTTAAAGAAAAATATATCTTTATATATATATTTTGTGTCATTACGAGTAATTTATAAATAAATCATATAACTTTTTACTGTATATAGTTAACTAAATAATTATTAAAAAAATTTGCTGTTGTCAAATTGTCAGATTTTTATCACATATATAACTCCATCATATATTCATGCGTACTCCCATAGAAGTGTAATAAAAGATATATTTTCACTCCTATTGACTTTATCAACTTTGATAATTGAATTAAGTATAATTTTTATATTTACTGCTCTAAATTCTAGAGGGCATAACAAAACTTTTAATATTTTTATCGATCAGCATTTTAGAACATGTGACTGTAAGATGTTAGACTTGCCAGTATTTGCAAAGAGAGTGCAAATTCTTCGAATCATCGAGTTAGTTGAAACTTTACAGGTTTGCAGATAATGTCATGCAGTTTAAGAAAATATCTTATTATAGCCGCAACTACTCAATAGTTTTTGAGATATTTACGATTAAAGTTTTATTACTTTCTTAATTATTGACTTATTTCCGATGGATTTCAAGTTGGCTTGATGCCTTGGAATTTACACCATCAGTGTACGAATTAATCCAACTGCTATTGTATAGTCATTATGGCTCGACCTAATAGCAATGGTAAGGAATTCCCCAGTAAGAAAGACCCGTGGGTTCCATTCCCGTATGTACTTGCAATTTTTTTCTTTCAATCTACTTCTCATTTTGTATTCATTTTTCGTCTATAAAAACACTGTAAATATACAATTGTAAAAAAAATTTCTTAACAAAAGAATTTATTTTTTACGCTATCTTATGCTAGTATATATTTGTTACAAAATAATAAGAATATTATGCAAAAAAGCAGTCTTCTATAGCAATCTTATTCATTACAGGAAAAATATAAATAATTATTAACAATAAATTAAGTAGCATGAAATTATGTACAAACATTGTATAAGAATGTTGTCTATAATTCCAACTTTGCTCTGCAGCTATAAATGTTCATGAATTAATTACAAAAACTTGGAAATTTATTGATTTTCTACTGCCGAAATAATTTATTAAAATGTATTAGGAGAACATAACCAGGAGAAGTAACTAGTTCGAATAAAAATTTTCCCGCCTGCGATCAGCGCCATCTATGATTTTCGTCCAAATGCTCGGAAAAGTAATCACACAAAAGAGTGTAAGCTTAGTATTAACATAACCTCTAGTTGTAATTAAATAGTGTAAGTTATGAGCTATCGTTTTCCCACCTTTCATTAGTGATAGCAGAAGGTTCTGAGAAGACAATATTTTGCTGAAATGAACAGGCACGTGCAAGTATAGAAAATTATTGGACTCATGGAATATCATCGGAATAGATGCCAAGAATTATATTTTATAGAGAGAGAAAGTTGAAGCAGCAATACAAATATGTAAGGTATGATATGTCTATTGAATTCTAGGTCGGCTAACCATATCACATACAAGATAGAAATCTTTGATGGTCAAATAAAGATTTAGAAAATGGAGATGGTTTAGGCAGACAAAAAGGAATACAATTGATTTAGGTGATGGCTCCTTATAACAACAAGATATGGAGAATACAGTGAGATTGAAAGGTATGTTGTATTCCTGATTTAAATAAATATTAATATCAGTGGTCAAAGACAGTGATCATCGCTAATGCGTTAAGTTTCAGAATGATGGGTTTGAGGCATATAAACAAAAGAGAGAGGTTCGAATGAAAGCAGTGAGAAGAGGGAATGCTTATTATGCGGATACAAGAAACAGAAAAGGGGCTGCTTATGTATCAACAGAGAAAAATGTGTGGCATCGACATGGAAATATGAGGATCATTGAAGAGATGGAGAACGAACACTTGGTAATAGTTGTGAAAGTTAAAGATATATTGAATATAGAGTGTAAATGTTTTATTAAGACAAAAATGTGTATAAATTTTTATAAGAATTTGGCGTCTTTAAAAGCCATAGTAGTAACGGGTTTGTTTATAGAGCCAATGTCAAAATGGGGTAAAAGGTATGTCTTCACTGCTGATAATTATTGGAGAAAGAACCATTTGGTTGACTGATTTGTAAATGACCAATGATTTAATATGAAATATTATTGACGACGTATTTGTTTTATTAAAGAAGACTGACAGACATGAGTAATACTTATTTACAAGAGTCATCTACCATAGGTGACGTAAGTAATAGTTAATAATATTACAATGGCTTTTATATCTATTTTTTAAAAATCTAGACTTCTATATTAATATATTAAATAATTTGTAATTTGAATTACAATAATCAATAATAAATTTTAATAAATTTGATTTTAAAAGTATTTTACATTAGTAAGACTAATATATTTGTTATAACTAGATTATAATGAAGACAACTGTTGGTGACATTGAGTTAGAATTATGGGTAAAAAGAACTCCAAAGGCAAGTAGAAATTTGACACAATTATGTATGGAAGGTAATTAGGATGACACTATATTTCATAGAATTATCAAAGGATTCATAACACGAGATGGTGATCCCATAGATCCGGGAGATGGTGGTGGAAGCATATATGAAGAACCATTTAAAGTGGGACTATATTTAAAAATAAAACGAATTCCTTTTTTATTCAAAAATAATTATTGGATATATGTGTTTTAGGACGAATTTCATACACGATTACGTTTTCGTCGATAAGATTTAATTGCTATGGCTTATGCTGGAAAAGATGGCAATGATTACCTTTAATGGTAATTACCTTTAAATAGGGTATCCTTCAATTTCTCGATTTTTCCACGGATTTATTTCATACAGAGTATGAAAATTTAATTTCGAGATTATGGTGTTTTAATGAGAAGTACAATTCTATTTGGATAATTGCAAATTATGGGCCGTAGGGTGTCAAAAGTTTCTCAAATATGGTAATTTTGATGGCTAAGTTCTTGGGATAGTAAACGCGAAAATGAAATTTCAACAGGATATTACTGTTATTACTCAGGTTGAAGAATAATTACCCACAGTGGATGTACTTCAGCTTCCCCTTGTTTTCCAGGGATTTCTGGATTTTCCATCGTGATTCGTATGTGCAAACTTCCTTTGCTTTTGCAATATTACGTGGTGATCGAACACTTGGAAATCGTAATCAGTTCTTGTTTTGTCTTTGCATGTAATTGACACGTGTGATATAATATACAAAATAAAATTAATTGTAGGATATTCTGAATAAATTTCTTCAGATGTATACAGTTTGCATTATTTATAATGCAGGAAAGTGAAAATATTGTTGCAATCTACAAAGTCATACGTAGATCGTCCATAATGTAGAGAATGACGGGTAACGAAGAGACGATAAGTAAATCATAATGTAGGAAACGACCGAAAATGAAGAGGTGATAAGTATTCGATAATCTAAAATGTATACAATGACGCGATAATGAAGAAATGATGAGTACCTCGATAATCGTTAATGTAGAAATAAAACAATACTTCAGAGATGATAAACAAACCGATAATCGGTAATGTAGAAAACCCCAATACTGTAATGATGATAAGTAAATCAACAATCGGCCGTGTAGAAAACAACTGTTACTCGATGAGATAATAAGTAACTCGATAATCGGTAACGTAGATAACACCGATAATGATCTGATGATAAGTAAATCGACAATCGATCGCGTAGAGAACAACTGTTATTTGTTCAGATAATAAGGACATCGATAATCGTTAATGTAGAAAATACCAATAATGAAGTGATGATAAGTAAATCGACAATCGGTTGCGTAGAAAACAACTGCTACTTGATGAGATGAAAAGTAACTCGATAATCGGTAACGTGGATAACGCGGATAATGATCTCATGATAAGTGAATCGACAATCAGTCGTGCAGAAAACAACTGTTTCTTGATGAGATAATAAGTATCTCGATAATAGGTTATATAGAAAACACCGATATTGGAGCGATGATAAGCAACTCGACAATCGTTAGTATAGAAAACAATTGTTTATGAATAGATGATATGTAATTCGATAATCGGTAATGTAGAAAACATCGATACAGAAGTGAAGATAAATAATCGACAATCACTCGTGTAGAAAACAACTGTAACTGAAGTGATGATAAGTGACTCAACAATCGGACGTGCAGAAAAATACTGTTATTGTGGAGATAATAAGTCACTGGATCATCGGTAATGTAGAATTAGACTGATTTTGAAGGGATTATAAGTAACGCGTTAATATTTGCAATGTAAATTTATAATGCAAGTGAAAAAATTACGAAATTATTGGTTATTAGTAGTACGTATTACGAGTTTGTGTTAAAATGTATCCATAACTTGCAAAAAGTTAATAAATTATTGTACTTACTATTAATAACAAATTAATATTGTTAATAACAAATAGTTTGCAACATTTATTAACGATAAAAGTCAAAAAAGTTAGTAAATTGTTAGCTACTGCATGAACAAACAACGTATTTGTGTTAAAATTTATTCGTAACTTACAGAAAGCTAATAAATAAGTAAATTTATTGTTTATAACAAATTAAAATCATTCATAACAAATAGTTTGTTACGTATATTAACACTAAAAGTCAAAAAAGTTAATAAATTATTGTTTATTACAGCGAAAAAGTAACTTTTAATGGAATCGGTATAGTTCGGAAATTTTCGCCGATCTTCGGCCGACCGCCGCTATATAAGGGGCCCGCGTGCAGGCTCGAGCCAGTTGTGGCTTCGACGTCGGAGGGTCCGCGTTAATATTTTTCTTTCAGGTACTAATTATTTTTTGTTTCAGCTTTTAATTATCTTTCTTCTTGCAGATTCTATTTCTTTTATTCTAGATTTCATTGTTTGTGCATTCGAGTATTTCGTACAATATTCGAATGCCTCGTCGTTGGTTTATTTGTATTGTATATCATCGTTGACTTGATCAATGGCTATTCAATGGCCATTGTCTACTCTCTTGAATAATTTAATAATAATTCCTTCTTTCAGGTACTAATTATTTTTTCTTTCAGGTTTTTATTATCTTTCTTCTTTCAGGTATTATTTCTTTCATTCTAGTTTTCATTGTTTGTGCATTCGAGTATTTCGTACAATATTCGAATGCTTCGTCGTTGGTTTA